>NC_091566.1:39192107-39194607 GCF_042767895.1 Penaeus vannamei | reverse complement strand
AATCGACCAGGACTGGGATAGCAAAGTAGGAGAAATCGAAGAGCTGTATATATGGTGGGCATGAGAACAAGCTAAAACACTGAAAAGTGAAACTCCAGAGCAGGCCCAACAGGATAATAATAAGCAGCTGGTAAGGACGACTGTTCCACCCCGATCTCTCTGCATGAGATGGAGAAGCTCCTATACAATGTAGATGCCAAGAAAGCCATAGAACCTGATGGCATTAGTCCTCGGCTTCCAGAGGTGTGCTAAGGAGTTGTCATATCCCCTCACAATAATCTTCAATTCCTGTTTAAAGTCTAACAGATGGCCACAGTTATGGAAAGAAAGTAATGTCGTCCCTGTCTTCAAAAATGGAGACAAATCATGGCTGAAAAATTACCGACCTATATCTTTACTGTCAATCACTAGTAAGATACTTGAGAAAATTATTGCCTCTCGCCTAATGGAACATCTAAACAATAATCATTTGTCAAACCGGCAGTACGGGTTCCGCAAAAATCGGTCTGCTGCCGACTTGCAGCTGCTGATAACAGCCGACTGGACAGCTGCACTTGATCGAGGCCACGCACTTGTGTTCTCGCTCCATTTGACAGGGTTTGGCATCTCGGCTTAATTGAAAAATTGAAATGCTACGGCGTCGACAGCAAACTCTTGGAGCTGCTAAAGCACTATCTACATGGCAGACAGATGGGAGTCGTACTCAATGGTAAACACTCTGCCTTCTACAACATCGAGGATGGTGTCCCCGAAGGTACCATAGTGGGCCCCCTGATGTGGAACATCTTCCTTAATAATTTGCTTCACCTCACACCCGAAGCCAAAGCCTTTGCAGACCATAGCACCGTCTCCATTACTTACGAGCCCACCCAGCAAGATATCACCATAGCAAGACTCATGATCATCGAGAGATCCGAAAGTGAAATTCAAGTTAATTTTAATGGAAACATAATACGTCCACAACAGGAAATCGAAATTCTGGGAACCGTCTTCGACAAAAAGCTGACCTTCAAGAGCCATATCGAAAGCCTTACAAGAAGAGCTTCACAGAAACTCGCATCCTTCAAGAGGATCAGTTGGCTACTTGACGACAAAGGAAAGGAGCACCTGTACAAGGCTCAAATTCGTTCGACACTGGATTACTCGTGTCTTTCCTGGAGAGGAGCAAACACCACACACCTCGATATTCTCGACAAAATACAAGAAAGAGCGAAGAGGATCATCAAAGATAGGACATCAGGCCTCCCACTAGACCTAGACAGCCTTTAACATCGGAGAGACGTAGCTTTACAAAGTATGAATGTGGTTGTCACGAATACATAGTTGTGAGAGTGTGTAGTCGTTTTATTAATTTCTACATTTTTAGTCTATAGAAGTCCTAACTCTGATGACAGTATTTATGATTGTTGACTGTACATTTCTATTCAAGAGAATTATAGTAAATCTTGTTTTATATTTATAGGTGATTTTAATGCTCACCATCGACGTGGCATTTTTGCTTTAGATTTCGCAGATGTATTTGGGTGTGAGGAGTTAGTCCGTGGTGCAACTCACAGGAGTGGCAATCTTTTGGATCTTTTGCTAACTGATGTGAGAGGGGTAGTTGATGTAGACTCCATCCCGCCAATAGGTTCTTTCGACTACTGTAGTCTAGCATGTAAGATCCAGCTGGACTTCCCTATGCCAGATTTTACGCTAACTAGACAAGTCTTCTTGAAGTCTAGAAAAACTGGAATGGTATCTACCATGCTTTTAATAACATTGTTTGGCGAAATGTTTACAATGCTCCTTGTCCTGTTAATGCTTTTAATTTATTTTTGTTGGACATCATAACGAAGTTTGTATCCAGCAAAACTCTGAAATCTCGTTCACATGATAAAGCATGGTTTAACGAACGGTGTCACCAGGCTTATAGGGACAAACATGCTGCCTACAATCTCTGGTCTGCTAACCGGACTCGTCTTTGTTGGGAGAATTATGTTGCCATGCGAAATACAGAAAATAATGTTTATAAGGAGGCTAAATCTGAATATAATGCTCACTCGAAAGAAGTTCTCTCACAAGCCTCACAGCCGCATAAATGGTGGTCAACACTAAAAACATCTCTGTTTGGTCTTGAGTCTTCCATTCCTCCTTTAATGAAACCTGATGGTAGTGTTACGTATAGTCCGTTTGAGAAAGCTACCTTGTTAGCAGATTGTTTTATTTCAAAACAAAATTTAGAAGATATTGAACTTCCTCCATGTCACCCATTGTCATGTTTTAATTCATTTGCTTTCAGGTCCTCTGAAATCAAGTATCTGTTATCTGAACTAGATGAATATGGTGGAGTAGACCCTAATGGCTTGTTTCCTTTGATTTTAAAAAGACTAAATGGCCAATTAGCTCCTAAATTAGCCGTAATCTTACGCCTTTTAGTTCGCAAAGGGTCATTTCCAGATTGCTGGCGCTTTGGTAATGCTACTCCTATTCCCAAGGGCCCACTACAGTCTTCACCTAC
>NC_091566.1:39167107-39172107 GCF_042767895.1 Penaeus vannamei | reverse complement strand
GTTCCCCGTGTGTCCCTGGGGCTCCCTGGGGTTTGGTGGGGTTTCCCGTGTGTTCCTGGGGCTCCCTGGGGTTTGGTGGGGTTCCCCGTGTGTCCCTAGGGCTCCCTGGGGTTTGGTGGGGTTCCCCGTGTGTCCCTGGGGTTCCTGTCGGCGTAACGTGGTGTACGGAGAAGAAAGGGAAATGCTGATGAAGTGGGTGGAGGCCGATGTTGAAATTCGTGGAAGGAAATTTGTGATTCTCTCTAAGAGCTACTTGGCGTGGCAGTACTTACCTCTACGTGATTGTAATTATCTTTCTTTTTGCCGTCTTAATAGATAACCCAAAAAAACATGCACAGCAAAAAAAAAGTCCAGGGTCACTACGGTGACTTTGTCAACATTGAACATATTAGGTGTTTCATGTCATGAATACTCTCAAAGCAAAGCTATCTTGCCCTATGCCACTTCTTTCTTGCGTTAACAAAACACGTAGTGAAATCCCTTTTTCCCAAAGGGTACGAAAGGTTGATATGATGAAAAGCAAATAATTTTTCTTCCTTCTCTTCCCTAACGTGTTCGATACTCCTTGAGACAATTGCGAAAGATCTCCCAACTTCCCAGGTTCAATTACATCCTTAACTATCTTTTTCGATATGCAGGCAGTGATATTCCCGACCTATGAGATAAGAAGAGCGATGCAATCTCCCCTCACTGAAGATACGGTTGTTATCTGTTATCTGTGTCTCGGGACTGGTGCAGCCGCTGTACTCCTGAACCCTAACGTTAGTATTAGAGCTTCTCGTCAACCGCTTATCACTGTCTATGGACTGGGCGACCTATGCTTAGCGATAAGGCGCTATCTATGGCAATCCTGATCTTGACCAACATTTCAGATATGGTGATGTTCACCCTTAGAGCGAATAGCCTCCGCGACTCACCTTCTCTAAATTCGAAGTGCCAGACGTAGACTCTGGTCCTTGGCCGTGTGTGCACGTTCGGCGTCCTTACATTTCGTAACGGTAAGTCTTCGTTCTGGTTACACGAGTTCGTTGTGAGAATGAATCTTTTCACAAGTTTATGTTTATAAAAGTTTATATAAGAGGTTCACGTCCCGATACTTATTTCTCCATATTACATAATTGTATGTAATATACATATGTGAGGTACATATCTTGCTTTGTGACAGACCGAGATCTGACTGTTTCTTCTTCGTATAAAATTTAACATGGTCGTGTCACGTATACAGTACGGTTGTTGATAATTGTTATCATCATCATTATCATCATCTTTATCATGAGAATTATAATCGTCATCAACAGCATTATCATCATTATTCTCATTACTGCTTTTATCATTATTACTATAATTGATATAGACGATTGTTATTATGACTATTACTTTTGTTGCCATTCTTATCGTTACTATTTTTAATGTTATTTTTATAATAATCAATATTTTCCGTTATAGTTATCATTACTACTACCATTGTTTTTTATTATCTTTATCATCATTATTATTGGTATGAATACCATCATTGTTATTATGATAGTATTATGGTCATCGTTAATATCATTATTATCATTATTGTGATTATCATTATGATTGTTATCTTTATCATTATTGATATTGTTATAATTATTATGCTCGTTATTATTTGAATGATGATATCATTGTTATCATTGTTGCTGTTGCCATTATTATTATGATCATCATTATGATTATCATAATTCTTATTATCATAAAATATTATTATTGTCATAATTATTATCATCATTTATATCGTAGTCATGATGATAGGTATTGTTGTTGTAATTATTATTGTTATTATTATTATCGTCGTTGTTATCACTATGATTATTATCATCATTTTTCTTTTTTATTCTCATTCCCGTTATTACTATTAGTAGTAGTGCTACTATTATTATCATTATCATTATCATCATAATTGTTATTATTATTATTATTATTTTTATTATTATTATTATTATTATCATTATTGTTGTTGTTGTTAATGTTATCATTATCCTTTATATCATTATTATTGCTATTGATATTATTATCCTTGTTACTATGGTTATTATTATATTATAATTATGATTACCATTATCATTATAATCACTACTATTATTATAACTATTATTATCATTATAATTATTATTACTATAATTTTCATTATTATTACTATAATTTTCATTATTATTACTATAATTTTCATTATTATTACAATAATATTAATTGTTATTATTATCATTATTTTCATCATCTTTTTTATCACTATTATTATCATTATTATTATTCTAATTACTATTGTTATCATTATCATTATTATCATCATTATTACCATTATCGTTATCATATTATTATCATTATTGTTGCTGTTATTGTTATTGTTATCATTGTTATTATGATCATCATAGTTATCACTATTATCTTCATTACTACTACTACTACTACTATTATTATGGTCATTATCATCGCAGTTCTACTTATTATATTCATTGTTTTTGTCAGCAATTTTGTCATCAATTATCATTATCATTTATGTTATTATCATTATTATCATCATTATTATTATTATCATTATTGCTTTTGTCATTACTATTATTATCAATATCCTATTATTATTAACTTTATATTTATGATAATCATTATTGTGATCATTGTTGTTCTTATTCTTAATGCTATTGCTGTTATTATTATCATAATTCTTCTGTGTTCTTTTGTCTGTAGGTTCTTAAAAATCCAGATTTGCAAGTGAGCTTTATTGATGCAAAAGATGGTACAAAAGGGCAGGTGCGAAGACACAACAGATGCAACCTGGTCTCCTCGGGCTCGGCTGTCTTGCTCTCTGATTGGCTGAGGGGGTTGCAATGTCTGAGGGACCATGACTCTAAGACAGGACTCTGGAATGCAGGGCTTATAAATGAAACTAGATACATTCAGACATGGATATAGATAACATACATACATTGCAATATTATAGAATGTAACAATATTAAGTAACTAATAAGCAATACATTTAGCAGATCACTTATTGTCATTATTGTTACTATTATTATTATCATTATTATCCTTATTCTCATTATCATTATTATTATCGTGTGTGGTTGTAGTAGTTGTTTTAGTATTACTACTATTATCTTTATCGTTATTATTACTTATTATTATTTTCATTATTGTTGTTATCATTTTTATTGTTATTGTTATTATTACTAATTATTCTCATTATTATTATTATTATCATTATTATTATTATTATTATTATTATCATTATTATTATTATTCTCATTATCATTGGTCTTATCATTATTATTATCATTATTATTATTATTATCATTATCATTGGTCTTATCATTATTAATGTTGTCATTATTATTGTTATAATCATTACTATTATCATTACTATTACAGTCATTATCTATATCATCATTATTATTATTATCAATGTTATTGTTATCATAATTGTTATCATTATTTTTACCTTCATTACTATTGCTATCATTATTCATTAATGCTATTTCTAATAGCATTAATGTTCATGCGTCTTTACTATTTCACTTATTATAATTGTTATTATTGCTGTCATTTTTTATTATTATTGTTTATAATTATTACGGACATCACTTCAACTATTATGACTAACGCTTACTAACTTTTATCAACTATTTCTAACCTTAATATTACTATCATCACTATCATTACTTTCATTACTGCTTTATCCTTATATTTGTTATTTTCATTATCATTATATTTGCATTGTCATTGCATTTGTTACTACCATAGTTACTCTCATTATTGCACTTGCAGTTATTGTTATTGTTATCATTACAATAATAATGACAATTATCATTGTCATTATCATAATAAGTATCTTGTTATCATTATCATCATCATTATTATTTTTTGTCATCGTTTCCTTGTTTATTATCATTGTGATTGCTGTGATGATAATGTTTTTAATAATAGTAATAATGAATATACATTTTTTTAAATCTTTATTTTGTAATGATTATTGTTGTTATTATCATTATTATCATCATTGTCATCATCAGTATTACTATCAATATTATCATCATTCTTATCTAATTATCATCATTATCATAATCATTATCAATATCATTATCAATATCATTATTATTTTCCTCATCAATATCATTATCATTATATTCATTATCGTTTGTATTTTTATTGGTATTATCATTATTACAATCTTTACAATTATTAGTATCCTCAATATTATATCATTATTATTTCATCATTATCATGGTTGCCACCAATATCATCACTATTTTGACTGATAATAATAGTTCTATTATCTTCAGTATTAGCAGTATTTTACCCCATTATCATTACTAATACATTATCATTACATTGCATTATGACTTTATTATAACTAATTACTACTTCATTATTACATTATTTCACACACACACACACACACACACACACACACACACATATATATATACATACATATATATATATATATATATATATATATATATATATATATATATATATATATATATATATATATATATACTCCATACATACATACATACATATATATATATATATATATATATATATATATATATATATATATATATATATATATATATATATATATATATATATATGTGTGTGTATACACTCACATACATGCATACATACATACATACATACATACATACATACATACATATATATATATATATATATATATATATATATATATATATATATATATATATATACATATACATATACATACATTTTGCCCTGTGTGGTCCCACAATGGTTTTTGTTTGTGGACCTGCTTATTATCCAGTCATGCAAGTGTTAAAAAGTGTTGGCACAAGGACACAGCCTTGCCTCACTCCTGAACTAACAGGAAAAAAATATTACCTGACAGGCCACCACCACACTTTACAGCATTTTCAGTACCAGCATTTAGGCTTGCCATTAAACCAATAACCCGGATCGAAATTCCCCTCAGGATCTCCCAGAGCGATTCATGA
>NC_091566.1:39142725-39152725 GCF_042767895.1 Penaeus vannamei | reverse complement strand
TTTCCCCCTTCCCCTCCCCTCTCCCCCCCAACACTCTCCCCACAAAAAAGTCAATCCCCCCCCCCCCTTTTTGCCGGGTATTGACGGTCAAATAACGTAGACAAATCTCACCAGAATTACTATGATTATTTAAAGATGGGAATCCCGGGGGTGAAAAAAGGCCTAACGAGTGTCTTCGTTTTTTATTCATCTTTTATTCGGTTTAATTTTGATGTAAAATACTGGGAAAGAGGGAGGGAGGGAAGAGAGAGGGGGGGGGGGAAGGGGAGAGGGGAGGGGAAGAGGGGAGGAAGAAGAAAAAGAGAGAGAGAGAGAGAAAGAGAGAGAGAGAAGAGAGAAGAAGAGAGAGAGGAGAGAAAGAGAGAGAAGAAAGGGGGGGGAGGGAGAGAGAGAGAAAAAGAAAAAAGAAAGGGGAGAGAGAGGGGGAGGGAGAAGGAGAGAGAAAAGAAAGAGGGGGGAAAAAGAGGGAAAAACCAAAGGAAAGAAGGGGGGAAAGAATTAAAAAAAAAAAAAAAAAAAAAAAAATACAAATATTATTTTTTTTTTATTTATATTAATATTTATTAAATAATTTTAAAATTATTTTTTTTTTTTTTTTTTTTTATATTTAACCCAAAACCCCCCCCCCCCCCCTTTTATATATATATATATATATAATAATAATATATATATATATATATATATATATATATATATTTTTAATATGTAGTATGTATGTATAAACACATAAAAATGTTAATTTAAAAAGGAAAAATTTTTTGGGATCAATCAACTTTTTCAAAAGGCTGTCAAAAGTATAAAGGATTTTCTTTCAAAAAAGGATAAAACCCTTTAGAACTTTTTCCGCATTCTTAAGGGGAATCAGTGAATAATGATACCCCCTCACCCCTCACCCCCTCCCCTCCTCCACCTCCCCTCAAAAGACCCTCCAACCCTTTCCTTCCTGAAACACCCTTTTCCCTTTTTCCCCCCTCTCCCCTTTTCCCCCTTTCTCCCTCCCTTACCATTTTCGTAGTCCCCTCCTTCCCTTCCCCTTTTTCCCCCTCCCCCTCCCCGCCCCAGAGAAAAAGATTGTGACCCCCTTTTCCCCCCCCCGCCCCAGAGAACCCCCCCCAAACCCCCCCGTGACCCCCCCCCCCCAAGTCCCCCCGCCCCGCCTTCCCCCCTCCCCCCTTCCCCCCCCTCCCCCGCCCCCCCCCCCGCTCCCCTTCCCCCCCTCCCTTTCCCCCCCCCTCCCCGCCCCCCCTAACCCCCCCCTTCCCCCTCCCCCCCCCCCCCCCCCCTCCCCCCTTCCCCCCCCCCTCCCCTCCCCAGAACCCCCCGGGCCCCTCCCCCCCCCCCCCATAGTACCCCAGCCTCCCCCTTTTCCCCCCCCCCTCCCCCCCGGAACCCCTAGACCTCCCTGACCCTCCCCCCCCCCCCCCCAGAGAACCCCTGACCTCCCCGGCCCCCCCCCGAGAACCCAGACACTGGGTGGCGTGGGATCCCCTCCTGTGGTTTTGAGGCTTAGATTATTCATAAGTATTACTAGGCAGTTCTTCAGGGTGTCTTTCCTTCTTCTTTTTGTTTTGTTTTTTTTTTTTTTGTGTGTGTGTGTGTGTGTTTTTTCTCTTTTTATTTTTTTTGCTTTTTTGGGTCTTTTTTTTTTTTTGGGGGGGGAGAGGGGGGAAGGGGGAAAGAGAAGAAGGGGGGAAAAAAGGGGGGGAAAAAAAGGGGGGGAAAAAGGGGGGAAAAGAAAAAAAAAAGGGGAAAAAAGGGGGAAAAGGGGAAACCAAAAAAAAAAATAAAAAAAAAAAAAAAACAGAAAGAGAAAAGAAAAAAAGAGAAAGGGGAAAAAGGGGGAAAAAAGAAAAAAAAAAAAAGGGGACTTTGCCTTTAAACAATTTTCATCCAAATAATGCGCAAAGGAGGGGGGGAAAGGGGAGGGGGAGGGGGGGGGGACTTCCAGCAGAGGTGAGAGGGGGGGGGAAAGGGGGGGGGGGGAGGGGAAGGGGGGGAGATGGGAGGAGAGGGGGGTGGGAGTCAGGGGTGGAGGGGAGGGGGGGGGGACTTCTAGCAAGGGGGGAGAGGGGGAGGGGTGTGGGGGGGGAGGGGAGGAGGGGGACTTCCAGCAAAAGGGGGGAGAGGAGGGTGGGAGCAGGGGGGGAGAGGGAGGGAGGAGGGGGAATTTTCACAGGGGAGAGAGGGGAGGAGAGGAGGGGGGAGCAGGGGGGGAGAGGGGGGAGGGGGGGGGTTTCAAGGGGGAGGGGGGGAAGGGGGGGTCGGGGGGGGGAGGGGGGGGGGGGACTTCAGCAGAGGGGAGAGGGGGGGAGGAGAGGGGGGGGGGACTTTAGCAAGGGGAGAGGGGAGGAGAGGGGGGGGTTTAGGGGTGAGAGAGGGGGGAGAGGGGGGGGATCAGGGGAGAGGAGAGGGGGGGGGTTTTTTTAGTGAGGGAGAGGGGAGGAGAGGAGGGGGATTTTAGACAGGGGGAGGGGGGGGGGTGTGGGGGGGTGCCGGCTGGGCGAGGAAGCAGTTCGAGGGGAGCCGAGTTATATCCGACTTCTGCAGAGTTGCGAGCGGCCGAGCGTCGTCGAGGAAGGGGGTTAAACACCGTCCGCGAGGGGGGTTTTGGTGGGGGAAAACATCGTTGGACCTATTTTTATCGGTTTGAATCCTTTTTTTTAGGACGGTGTTGTTGTTTTTTCCATTTTTTATTTCATTCGGTTTTTTTTTGTTTTTTTATTTGTCCGTCTTCCGCATTGTTTTTTTTCATTTTTTTTTTTTTTTCGTTTTTTTTTTTTTTTTTTTTTTATTTTTTTTTTTATTGTTTTGTTTTTTTGTTTTGTTGAGGACAACGAGGAGGAATTCAACGTGGCATCAGGCAGGATCGTCGGGATCCTTCTACCTCCATCGCTTCCTGTGACCTGAAAGGACCAAAAACCCCGGGGGGACACCCAAGGAAGAACCCAAGGACGCGTCGGCACCCGGGCCTCCTTTTCCCCGCGACTCCCCCCGACGCCCCCGTCTGGGGGACTCGGGGATCCCCGAATGCGAAACCTCCCCTTCCGGGCCTTCCCCAGACCCCCCCACAGGAAGGATATGGGGAGAGCTTGATCCTGCAGGAGGAGGACAAGGGGGAAGGAGAATCGAGAGGCGTAAAATCCCACGAGACCGCCCTGTTCCCGGGTGTCCCTCCGCCACCGAACCTGACGCGACGGGAAGTGGTCCTGGGCTCCGCAGGAGGGGGCCCCCTCCGCGAGCCCAGAACTCGTCCTGGGATTGCCGAGAAATTGGAAATTTTTCAAAAATACGAAATAATGGAATTGGAAGAATAAAACGTAAACTTTTTTAGGGTTATTCCGACATAAATTTTTTGTGTTTTCTTTTTTCTTTCTTTTTTTTTTTTACATCAGTTTTCAAGTATTAAATGTAATGACGGAAATAGAATTTACGGTTAATTTAAAATAAAGGAAATTATTGAATATTACAAATCAAATCTAGTTCCAAGGAAAAAGAGTAGGAAGGGAGAGAGAGAGAGAGAGAGAGAGAGAGAGAGAGAGAGAGAGAGAGAGAGAGAGAGAGAGAGAGAGAGAGAGAATAATAATGAGGATAAAAGATAATAATAATAATAATGATGATGATATTGTTTAAAACAATGATAGAATAATGATAAAGATATTAATGATGATAATAATGACTAAAGTAAAAAATGATGAAAAAAAAACAATACCACAATAGTAAAAGTGCAGATGCAATAATTTTAAGATGAAAGCATCAAAAAAAAAAAGAATTAGAACACAAAAAGTTATTTTTTGGGGTGAATTAAATGATGATGACACCAATAACAATAAAAATTGACACTGTAAAATGTGAAAAATTTAAACGTGTCATCAGTCGACTTTTTATGAATTTTTTTTATTTTTATTTTTATTGGTTTGATACGTTTATAAATTTTGCTCCCAAAAAAATACAATTTTAAATAATAATAAAATATTGTAATAGAAAAAAAAAAGTAAGAAATAAATGAGAACGTAGAATAAAAATTTGGGAAAAAAAGACGTCAATAAAAAAATAAAGGAGAAAATGGGGATCACTATCATCAAAATTATTTGCATTTTCACAATCAGCACCATTAACGTTCATCACCGGAAACAGGAATATCAATTAAAACTGCGCCCAAAATATACACATTTTTCCCCGTTTAATTTCAAATGATTGGTTTGAGGTAAACAACTGACTTTGCTGCATTGTACTTGCTTTTAAGGGTATTTTTGTGTATTTTTTTGTGGGTTGCTTTTTTGTGTGTTGTGTGGTGTGTTCGTGAGAGAGAAGAGGAGGTACGTGTGGTTTTGGAATAACTGTGCGTTTGTATCTAAATTTTTGGGATAATTTTGAATATGTTGATTTTTGTATGAGTATGTGAGGTTTTGGGTGGGGGGGGGGGGGGTGTATCTGTGTGTGTGTGTGTGTGTGTGTGTGTGTGTTTATACCTCCATAGAATACTTATTTCATCTATCCCTTTTTATAATGAATAACGGTATCTATTTTTTTTTTTACTAATATGAATCCTCACAAGTAAACAGGGGGATATATAATGGATTTAAAAAGGGGGATAATAGACAGATGGACGGGATAGATAGATAGATGGGATAGACAGAATAGATAGAGTAGAAACAGACAGAGATAGATGGATAGATAGATAAAACAGATAGAAGGAGAGACAGTGGATAAATAGAAGATGGGTAGAAGACGGGAGATAGATAAGTACAATAGATAGAAACAGATAGATACTTGGACAGATAAATACAGAGATAACTAAAATTCCAAAAAAAAAAAAAAAAAAAAAAACATTAATATCCATTAAGACAAGGATATCGAAATAGACAGATCAACTAATAATAAATAGACATATAGACATTTTAAAAACATCGAAGACAGACAATTATCCATATAACCAAGAGTTATCTAAATATCTAAAAATTTTGATTATAATAATAATAGCAATATAATAATCATAATATGATAATGATAATATAATAACAAAAAAAAAAAAAAAAAAAAATAATAAAAAATGATAATATAAGAGTAAAAGATAATAATAATAAAATAATAATAATAATAATAAAATAAAAAAATAATAATAAACCAAAAATAATAAACAAAAATAAAACCAAAATCAACTAAACACAGACAAACAGCAAAAAAACAACTAACCACTTTTCCTTTAACCCTTTCCGACACCTGCATCAGCCTGGGCAAAAACCCTATCGGGAGGCATGCCACGTCCTGTCAAACCGCACGCGCACAAGGGTATTATCATGCCCTTGTATTCCTGAGTTTTGCAGGAAGGGGGTCTCCCGTCCTGTATAATGACGTTATTGTGTTATCGCACGGTTTTTTTTTTTTTTTTAGATTTTTTTACATCTCGTCATCGTTATTATTACTACGTTTTTTATGATTCATATTATTTCCCTGTTATGACTGGTTTTTGTTACGTCACGGTTATTGGTTTTTTTTTAGTTTTGTTTAATCATCGTCATCGTTATTATTACTATTTTTGGCTGGATTGCTATTGTTATTTTTGGGTCGAGGGGGGGTTTTTTTGGACTTGGTTGTTTGTTTTGTTTGTTTTTAGAAAAGATTCAAATTTTTGAGCATGGCGTTTTGGCGAAACTTAATTTGGGAAGGCTGGATCAGTAGCAACTTGGGGGGGTGTCATGAAACTGATCCTTTTTTTTTTTTTTTTTTTGTGAAAATGGTCGATCATTTAAAAAAAGGTGGAAATAATTTTTAATGGTTATACCATGGAACATCATTAAAACAGACCCATGACACCTCAATTAAATGTCCTTTTTCTTTTCTTCTTCTTCTTTTTTTTTTTTGTGTGTGTGTGTGTGTGTGTGTGTGTGTGTGTGTGTGTGTGTGTGTGTGGGGAATCCATCATTGCCCCTGTTGCCTTGACAATAGAGGAACGTTATACCTTTCCTTTTTTCCCACCAAGGGGTTTGTGTAGGACCTCATCAGTGTACTTGAGAAAAAAGGGTTTTTTAAGTGATTCTTAATTAATATTTTTATTATTTGTGACCATTATAGTTATTATTATTATTATTTTTCCATTACGATGATTATCATTATTTTTCATTATCAATATTAATTATGATTAGTTAGTAGTAGTAGGGAGTATCCTTTATTATCATTATTGTTGTCATTGCTATTTTTTTTAATTGTTTAATATTATTTTGGGGTATTTTATTATCATTATTATTACTATTTTTTATTATTTTTTGTTATCATTGATATTGTCATAATCATATTGTTATAATGTGATTATATCATTATAATTATTATATTATTATTTTATCATTATCTTAGTAGTAAAAAAGAAGTAGTGAATATATATCATTTTTATTGTTATTTCATGATTAATATTAATATTATTACGATTATTATCATTACAATGTCATTAACATTATTACTAGTATCATTATTAAAAAAATTACATCATATTATCATTATTTTTACTATCAAAACATCACAATATTATCCTTTTAATTATCATTATTATTAATTATTTGTTAATATTATCATTACCATTAGGTATTGTTATTTTTATTAAATTTACTATTATTATTATATCACTGTCATCACAAGGAACGTTTTATTATCCTTATTAAATTTTTTTGGCCATCATCAGCATAATCATCATTATTTTTTAATCATTATTAATATCATTATAAAATTTTTAAAAATTATTATTTACTATTATATTATTATTAATTATTGTTGCAATTATTATCATTATTTATCATCGTCATTTTAATTATTATCATTATTTTTCGTGTTAATATTGTTATCATTATCTACATTCATTATTATAAATTTTACGGTTACTTTATTATATTATTAACTTTCATTTTTTATTTTTTTTTTACACTTTTCCTCTTCTGATAAATTATGATTATTTTAATAGTTTTTTTTTTAAAAATTTTATAAATAAAATAAAGACAAATTTTAAAATTTTTCTTTTATATATCTGCTGCATCAAGGGGATTATCACGATTTAAATTTTCAATTTGGTTTTATTAGCCAGATTATAAGCACAACATCATCAAATTTCTTTTTTTTATTTTATTATTATTTTTTATTATTAATTTTATTATTTTTTAAACGTGCCCCAAAGACGATTTGGATCGTTGATTCCCTAACCTCCACAAAAAAGTTTTCTAGATGCTTTTTTACTGCTTTTGTTGGCTTTGAAATAGATTACCTTCGGATTTAACTTTTCCAACTCTTATCTTAAAAATTAGCTAACTTTTTTTTACGTAAAAGCTGATTTTTTTTTTTTTCATTCTTTTTTAGCTTTCTGACCTGAGCTTACACCTTTTAATAGAAATTTTTTTTTTTTTATAGAACTTATAATAATAACAAAATAATGAAATGATAAAACAACAACAAAACAAAAAACAACAAAAAAAAAATAATAATAATAATAATAATAATGATAATAAATAATAATAATAATAATTATAATAATAGAACATTAACATATAAGGAAAAATAATAATAATAATAATAATAATAATAATAATAATAATAATAATAATAATAATAATAATAATAATAATAATAATAATAATAATAATAATGATAAAATAAAAAAATATAATAATAATAATAATAAATAATATAAAATAATAAAATAAAAAAAAATTATAAATAATAATAATAATAATAATAATAATAATAATAATAATATAATAATAACAAAATAATAATGGGATATAATAAAAATAATAATAATAATAATAATAATAATAATAAAATAATAAAATATAATAATAATAAAAATAAAAATAATAATATTGATGATAATGATAAAATAATAATAATGATAAAATAAAAAATAAATAAATAATAATAAAAAAAAATAATACAAAAAAAAAATAATAATAATAAAAAATAATAATAATAGAAATAAAAATAATAATAAAAATAATAAATAAATAATAATAAATAACAAAAAATAATGGTGATAATAATAAAATGATAAATAATACAATGCAAAATGTAGGTTTTCTGCGGGAAACCCCCCCCCCCACCCAACCCCCTATTCTGGCCCCATACAGGACATAAAAAAGGAAAATTAGAGTTAACTGTAAATAATATAGACAGAGGTGCAGTACTGTCTCAAAACTTTTGGGAAAGAAAAGTGAGGGGGAACCAGATAAAAAAAAAAAAAAAAAAGAAATTTCCGTTATGGAACCATTAAAAACATACCCTTTTTTGTTATCTTCCTTTATTTTGTGTGTTATTACTCTTCACTTTCATTATTATGTCATTGCTTTATCTATTGTGGTTGGTTTGGTCACGTCTTTATCGTTATATATTTTTTTTTTTTTTATCAGTTTTTGTATCAATAATATTTTTATACTATCATGATTGAAAAAAATACAATTTTACCATTATTTATAGCATTGTCACACCATCATCATAATAAGATTCTTAATATTAATAACATTGCTATTATTATCTTTGTTATCATTGTTGTGTAGGTTTGCTGTTTCATTATCTTTTATTACTTTTTATTACCATTACTGTTATTAATTATAGGTATTATTATTGATATTCTTTACTTTATTATCATTATGATGAATATTATCACTATTATTTTGAATATTGTCATCTTAAAACTAAGTAAAAAAGTTTGTTATTTTTCAAATTTTTTTTTGTTTTTATTATTATTACCTCCCAAGGTGTAAAAAAATCAAATTATGAAATAATTTTTTCGCGTTAGTTTTTTATTTGTTCTTGATTAGGTACCTATATAAATATATAATAAATATTTCCCAAATTAGATTCCATTAGATTTTGGTGGTGATTTGAAGTTTTTGATTGATTGCAAAAGTTACCCTACTGCCTGCCCCAAGGAAATTTGATTACGGACTCCCTTGGACTTGAAAAGGGTTTAATGATTTTTCATGTGGATATTTTTTTGTAACAGTGACCTTGTTGTCGGAGGTATGCGACTCTGAGTGTTTTTGTTGTTTTTTTTCATTATATGATTGACATTTTTTTAATTTCGTTTACTCAAGGTGATTATGTTTTTTTAAATTTTTTATTATTATATCATCATTTTTGGTATTTATTTTATTTTTTATTATTTATCAAAATTGATTTACAAAAAAAAAAAAAAAAATTTTTCAGGAGGTTATCACAATTTTTTTTGCATTATAAGAATATCGACGGGTCATAAGATCATCTCTCCAGTTTGAAAAAAATTTTTTTATCATTACTTTTATAACACAATTGGCATTACCATTTTTGTATTTTTTTTATAATATCATTAACTTTTATCCTTATAATTCATAGTAGTAGTATCAAGATTTATTATTAATATCATCGTCATTATTATTATTAGCAATATTATTATTGTCATCATCATCATTAGTATCATCATTATCATTATCATTAGTAGTAGCAGTAGTAGTAGTAGTAGATAGTGGTGATAGTAGTAATAGTAGTAGTAGTAGCAATAGTAGAAGCAGTTGTAGAAATAATAGTATTAGTAGTGATAGTAGTAGTAGAAGTAGTTGTAGTTGTAGTAGAAGTAGTGGCAGTAGTAGTAGTAGTAGCAGAAGTACTGGTAGTATTAGTAGAAGAAGCAGCGGTAGTAGTGGTAGTAGAAGTAGTGGAAGTAGTAGTAGTAGTAGTAGTAGTAGTCGTTGTAGCAGAAGGATTGGTAGTAGTAGTGGTGGTGGTGGTAGTAATAGCAGTAGTAGTAGTTAGTAATAGTAGTAGTAGTAGTATGTGAGGCCGGGGGAGGAGGTGGCTGGGCGAAATATACCCAAGGTCGTGCCTGCCTCATGGTCCAGGTAAAAGGTCCCATTTAAAAATTTTTTTTTTTTTTTTTTTTTTTTTTTTTAAGCCGAATCAAAATTATATCATTATTATTGGATTTTTTTATTTATTATTGTTCTATTATCTTTATTTGTTCTGGTATCATAATTTCTATTTACATTAT
>NC_091566.1:39134603-39137103 GCF_042767895.1 Penaeus vannamei | reverse complement strand
TCTCTCTCTCTCTCTCTCTCTCTCTCTCTCTCTCTCTCTCTCTCTCTCTCTCTCTCTCTCTCTCTCTCTCTCTCTCTCTCTCTCTCTAGGTCTTAGCTACTGCTGACTTCAAGTTTTTTGGGCTGGTACACCTCTTTTGAATTGTTTAAAGGATCATAAAAGAGAAGACAAAGTAAAAGCACAGTTGGAGTGCATCTCTGATATAATCCTGCCATATTTATTTTCTAATTCTGAGTATTGTTTCGTTAATAAAAATGGCTTTCATTTTCATTATCATCAAATGCACATAAAATATACATTTACAATTGGGAAAAAAATGAGACAAAAGACTTTGGGAATTGAACCTAAGTCCCCTGCCTGGAAGGCGAGTGCTTTACCATTGAGGCAGGGATGGGGAATAAGAATTTGTTGTTGGGGCTTATTAACGTGCAAGATAGGCCCCTATAATTTATGATAAATTCATCATCAAAATGGTTTCCTGTTTGTGTCTCTACGTGATTATTACATGAAGAAGGAAGGTTTAAAGAGAGAAAAGAGTGAGTACTGAAAAAGATAATAGGAATACATTCTATCATGTATATAATAATAAATAAATAAAATCTCTCTCTCTCTCTCTCTCTCTCTCTCTCTCTCTCTCTCTCTCTCTCTCTCTCTCTCTCTCTCTCCCTCTCTCTCTCTCTCTCTCTCTAAAAGGAAGAGAGAAACAATGAAAGTACTGAGAGATAATGTAAAACATTCTAAAGTACAATAATAATAATAAACACTCTCTCTTTCTCTTCTTTCTCTCTCTCTTCTCACGTGAGGTTGTGATTATTACATGAAGAAGGGAAAAGAGAGAAAGAGGAGTACTTGAAAGAGAGTAGAAACACCTTAAGATGTTGGATAATAAATAAAATTCTCTCTCTCTCTCTCTCTCTATTTATTTCTTCACTTCTGAAAGCGTAATTATTACATGAAGAAGGAAAAGAAGAGAAAAATAGTGAGTACTGATAAATAATGTAAAACATTCTAAAGACTTACAATAATAATAAAACCTCTCTCTCTCTCTCTCTCTCTCTCTCTCTCTCTCTCTCTCTCTCTCTCTCTCTCTCTCTCTCTCTCTCTCTCTCTCTCTCTCTCTCTCTCTCTCAGGTCTCTCTCTCTCTCTCTCTCTCTCTCTCTCTCTCTCTCTCTCTCTCTCTCTCTCTCTCTCTCTCTCTCTCTCTCTCTCTCTGCTAGCTACTGCTGACTTCAAGTTTCTCGGGTTGTACACCTTCTTTGAATTGTTTAAAGGATCTGCAAAGATATGACAAAGTAAAAGCACAGTGTGCTGAATGCATCTCTGATATAATCCTGCCATATTTATTTTCTAATTTGAATATTGTTTCTGCTAATACAAAATGGCTTTCATTTTAATTATCATCAAATGTACATATTACTTACAATTGGAAAAAAAAATGACAAAAGACTTGGGAATTGAACCCAAGTCCCCCCGCCTGGAAGGCGAGTGTTTTACCATTGAGGCAGGGATGGGGAATAAGATTTTGTTGTTTGGGATTAATAACGTGCAAGATAGGTCCCTATAATTTATGATAAATTCATCATCAAAATAGTGTCTGTTTCTGTGTCTAAGTGATTATTACATGAAGAAGGGAAGGAAAAGATAAAGAGTGAGTACTGAGAAGATAATAGAAACATTCTAATATGTATAAAAATAAATAAATAAAGTCTCTCTCTCTCTCTCTCTCTCTCTCTCTCTCTCTCTCTCTCTCTCTCTCTCTCTCTCTCTCTCTCTCCCTCCCTAAAAGAAGAGAGAAACAATGAGAACTGAGAGATAATGTAAAGCATTCTAAAGTACAATAATAATAATAAAACCTCTCTCTCTTTCTCTTTCTCTCTCTCTCTCTCTCTCTCCCTCACGTGAGAACGTGATTATTACATGAAGAAGGGAAAAAAGAGAGAAAGAAAGATAGTAGAAACACTCTATGATGTATAATAATAAATAAAATTCTCTCTCTCTCTCTCTCTCTCTCTCTCTCTCTCTCTCTCTCTCTCTCTCTCTCTCTCTCTCTCTCTCTCTCTCTACGAAAGCGTGATTATTACACGAAGAAGGAAAAGAAGAGAAACAGTGTGTACTGAGAAATGATGTAAACATTCTAAAAGACGTACAATAATAAAACCCTCTCTCTCTCTCTCTCTCTCTCTCTCTCTCTCTCTCTCTCTCTCTCTCTCTCTCTCTCTCTCAATCTCTCTCTCTCTCTCTCTCTCTCCTTTAAAAGAAAGAGAGAAACAATGAGTACTGAGTGACTAATGTAAAACACTCTAAAGTACAATAATAATAATAAAACCTCTCTCTCTCTCTCTCTCTCTCTCTCTCTCTCTCTCTCTCTCTCTCTCTCTCTCTCTCTCCTCTCTCTCTCTCTGTCTCTCTCTCTCTCTCTCTCTCTCTCTATATATATATATATATATATATATATATATATATATATATATATATATATATATATATATATATCACGGG
>NC_091566.1:39114603-39119603 GCF_042767895.1 Penaeus vannamei | reverse complement strand
AGGGTGGGAGTTCTAGCAGGGGTGAAGAGGATAGGGGGAGGAGAGAGGAGGGGGGACTTCTAGCACAGGGGAGAGAGGGGAGGAGAGGAGGGTGGGAGTCAGGGGTGGAGAGGAGAGGGGAGGAGAGGAGGGGGGGACTTCTAGCACAGGGGAGAGAGGGGGAGGGGCTGTGGGCGGGCTGCCGGCTGGGCGAGGAAGCAGTCTCGAGTGGTGAGCCGAGTTATATCCGGACTTCTGCAGAGTTCGCGAAGCGTGTCCCGAGCGTCGTCGAGGAAGCGGGTTGAAACTATCCGTCCGCGAGTGGAGGGCTTTTCGCGCTGACGGAGAAACTTTACCCTCGTTGGATCATATTTATTTTCTCGGTCTTGAATCCATTTTTTTTTAGGACGGTGTTGTTGTTGTTTTTTCATTTCTTTATTTCATTCGGTTTTTATTTTGTTCTTTTTATTGTGTACTTCGTCTTCTCGCATTGATTTTTTTTATCGTTATTATTGTTTTATTGTTTTGTTTTCGCTTTCGTTGAGGACAATTCGTCTTCTCGTTGTTGTTTTTTTATCATTATTATTGTTTTATTGTTTTGTTTTGTTTTCGCTTTCGTTGAGGACAACGAGGATGGAATTCAACGTGGCATCAGGCAGGATCGTCTTGGGTATCCTTCTAGTCCTCTCTATCGCTTCCTGTGACCTAGAAAGGACCAGAAACCCGAGGGACACCCAAGGAAGAACCCAAGGACGCGTCGGCACCCGAGGTCCTCCTCGTTTCCCCCGCGACTCACGCCCTCGACGCCCCCGTCTGCAGGACTCGGTGGATCGCCTCGAATCCGCGAGGAACCTCCTCCTTCCGGGCCTTCCCCAGACTCTCCCACAGGAAGGATATCAGGAGAGCTTGATCCTGCAGGAGGAGGACGAAGGGGAAGGAGAATCGAGAGGCGTAGAAGATCCCACGAGACCGCCCTGTTCCCAAGGGTGTCCCTCCGCCACCCGGAACCTGACGCTGACGAAGGAAGTGGTCCTGGAGCTCCTGCAGGAGGTGGCCCACTACCTGCGAGCCTCAGAACTCGTCCTGGTGATTCGCCGAGAATATTACGGTAAACTTGTTAGTCAAAAATACGAAATAATGGTAATTGGAAGCAATAAAACGTAAACTTTTGTGAGGAGTTATTCCGACTATAAATTTTTTTCAGTGTTTTCTTTCTTCTTTCTTTTTTTTCTTTTACATCAGTTTTCAATGTGATTAAGCATAGTAAGTGATCGTGTAAATAGAATTTGACGGTTAATTTAAAAGTAAAGGAAATTATTGAATATTACAAATCAAATCTAGTTCCAAGGGAGAAGAGAGTAGGAAGGAGAGAGAGAGAGAGAGAGAGAGAGAGAGAGAGAGAGAGAGAGAGAGAGAGAGAGAGAGAGAGAGAGAGAGAGAGAGAGAGAGAGAATAATAATGAGGATAAAATGATAATAATAATAATAATGATGATGATATTGTTTAAAACAATGATAGCAATAATGATAAAGATATTAATGATGATAATAATGACTAAAGTAGTAATGATGATAATAAAACAATACCACAATATGATAAAAGTGCAGATGCTAATAATGTTAAAGATGAAAGCATCATAGAAAATAGACGAATTAGTAACACTAAAAATGATTATTTTTGTAGTGGTGAATTAATACTGATGATGACACCAATAACAATAAAAATTGACACTGTAAAATGTGAAGAAATATAACTTGATGTCATCAGTCGACTGTTTTATGAATTATTTTTATTTTTATTTTTTATTGGTTTGATACGTTTATAAATTTTGTCTCCCGAAAGAAATACAATCTTATAATAATAATAAAATATTACGATAATAGAAAAAAAGAAGTAAGAGAATAGAGATGAGGAACGTCAGAATAATATTGGAAATTAAAAGTACGTCAATAAAATTAGATAAAAGGAGAAAATGGACATCACTATCATCAAAATTATTTGCATTTTGCACAATCAGCACCATTAACGTTCATCACCACGGAAACAGGAATATCAATTAATAACTGCGCCCAAAATATACACATTTTCCCCCTGTTTAATTTCAAATGATTGGTTTGAGGTAAATCAACATGCACTTTGCTGCATGTGTACTTGCTGGTAAGTGTGTATTTGTGTATGTTTGTGAGTGTGTGCTTTTGTGTGTGTGTATGCGTTTGTCGGTGTGTGTGTATGTGTGAGTGTGTGTCTGTGAGAGAGAGAGTTAGTTGAGTGTACGTGCGTGTGTTATTGTGCAATAACTGTGCGTTTGTATCTAAATTTTTGGGATAATTTGTGAATATGTTGGAGTTTGAGTATGAGTATGTGAGCGTTTGTGACTGCATGCGTGTGTGTGTGTGTGTGTGTGTGTGTGTGTGTGTGTGTGTGTGTGTGTGTGTGTGTGTGTGTGTGTGTGCGTGTGTGTGTGTGTGCGTGTGTGTGTGTGTGTGTGTGTGTGTGTGTGTGTGTGTGTGTGTGTGTGTTTATGCACCTCCATAGAATCACTTTATTTCCCATCTATCCCTTTTATATAATGCAATAACGGTATCTCATTTTCCTTTTTTTTATTACGTAATATGAATCCTCACACATGTAAACAGGGGTAGATATATAAGTGGATGATTGAAAGGTGGATAATAGACAGATGGACGGAGATATTGATAGATAGATGGATAGATAGACGGAGAGATAGATGGAGAGATAGAGAGACAGACGGAGAGATAGATGGATAGATAGATAAAACAGATAGAAGGAGAGACAGCTGGATAAATAGATAGATGGGTAGACAGACGGAGAGATAGATATGTACAAGTAGATAGAAAAACAGATAGATACTTGAACAGATAAATACAGAGATAACTAGATATCTCGGCAAAAAAAAAAAAAAGAAAAAAAAGAAAAAAAACATTAATATCCATTAAGACAAGCAGATATCGAAATAGACAGATCAACTAATATATAAATAGACATATAGACATTTTAACAAACATCGAAGACAGACAATTATCCATATAACCAAGCAGTTATCTAAATATCTAAATAATAATGATTATAATAATAATAGCAATACTAATAATCATAATAGTGATAATGATAATGATAATAACAATAATAATAATAATAGTAATAATAATAATAATAATAATAATAATAATAATAGTAAGAGTAATAATGATAATAATAATAATAATAATAATAATAATAATAATAATAATAATAATAATAATGATAACCAAAAATAATAAAACAAAAATAACACCATATATATCAACTAACACACAGACAAACAGACAAAAAACAGACACACTAACCACTTCTTCCTTTAACCCTTTTCAGACACCTGCATCAGCCTGGGCAAAAACCTCTATCGGAGAGGCATGCCGACGTCCTGTACAAACCGCACGTCGCTACAAGGGTATTATCATGCCCTTGTATTCCTCGAGTTATTGCAGGTAACGTGGAGGTCATACACGTCCTGTTATAATGACGCGGTTATTGTGTTATCGTCACGGTTATTGTGTTTTTTTTTAGATTATTGTTTACATCATCGTCATCGTTATTATTACTACTGTTTTGGCTATGATTGCTATCATTATTGTCCCTGTTATGACGTGGTTATTGTGTTATCGTCACGGTTATTGTGTTTTTTTTTTATAGATTATTGTTTACATCATCGTCATCGTTATTATTACTACTGTTTTGGCTGCGATTGCTATTGTTATTGTTTGGGTCGAGGAAGGGGGTGTTTTTGGTACCGTTGGTTAGTTTGTTTTGTTTGTTTGTTAGCAAAATGATTCGAAATTTTGTGAGCAGTGGCGTGTCTTGGCGAAACTTAATTTGGGAAGGCTGGATCAGTAGCAACTTGAGGTGGTGTCATGGAAACTGATCCTATTTTTTTTTTTTTTTTTTTTTTTTTTTTGGAAAAAGCACATGGGGTTTATTTTGATGACGTCACAAAAGTTACGGATGCTTTGTGAATATGGTCGATCATTTCCAAAAAGGTTGGGAAATAATTATTTTATTGGTTATATCTTCATGGAACAATCATTAAAACAGACGCCATGACACCTCAACTTAAATGTCCTTTTTTTTCTTCTTCTTCTTCTTTGTGTGTGTGTGTGTGTGTGTGTGTGTGTGTGTGTGTGTGTGTGTGTGTGTGTGTGTGTGTGTGTGTGTGAATCCATCATTGCCCCTGTTGCCTTGACAATAGAGGTAACTGTTATCACCATTTCCTTTATTACCTCAGCCAAGAAGGTTATGTGTACGGACCTCATCAGTGTACTTGAGAAAGAAGCGATTTTAATGTGATTCTTCAAGTGTGAATATTTTTATTGCATTAGTGACCCATTATAGTTATTATTATTATTATTGCTATTCTCATTACGATGATTATCATTATTATTATCATTATCAATATTAATTATGATTATTGTTAGTAGTAGTAGGTGCAGTATCCTCCTTATTATCATTATTGTTGTCATTGCTATTATTATTATTTATATTGTTATAATCATTATTGTTGTGGGTATTGTTATTATCATTATTATTACTATCATTCTTATTATTATTGTTGTTATCATTGATATTGTCATAATCACTATTGTTATCAATGTGATTATCATCATTATAATTATTACTATTATTATTGTTATCATTATCATTAGTAGTAACAAAAGAAGTAGTAGAAGTATTATTATCATCATTTTTATTGTTATTATCATGATTAATATTAATATTATTACGATTATTATCATTACAATGGTCATTAACATTATTACTAGTATCATTATTAGTAAAAATTACATCATATCATTATCATTATTTTTACTATCAACAATGTCATCACAATCATTATCCTTTTAATTATCATTATTATGGCTGCCAATTATTTGTTAATACTATTATCATTACCATTACTGGTATTGTTATTATTATTATATTTACTATTATTATTACTATCACTGTCATCATCAGCAGCAGCAACG
>NC_091566.1:39107103-39112103 GCF_042767895.1 Penaeus vannamei | reverse complement strand
ATTAGATTTTGGTGGTGATTCTGAAGTTTTTGATTGATTGCATAAGTTACTCCTACTGCTCTGTCTCCGCTAAGGAAGTTATGATTACTGACGTCACTTGTGGACTTGAGAAAGAGATTTTAATGTTATTATTTCAGTGTGGATACTTTTATTGTAACAGTGACCTTGTTGCCCTGGCGGAGGTATGCGATCTCTGAGTGTTTCTTGTTATTATTATCATTATATGATTGACATTATTTTTAATTTCAGTATTACTCAACGTTGTGATTATGTTTTACCATTGTTATTATTATTATCATCATCATTTTGGCTATTTCATTATTAATTTACTTTATTATTTATCACATATGACTTTTACAAAAAAAAAAAAAAAAAATTGATCCTTTCAGGCAGGTTATAACACAATAATTTTATTTGCATTATAAGAATATCGACTGCGGTCATAACGTTATCCATCTCTCCAGTTTGAAATAGAAATTTTTTTTATCATTATCATTATTGATAACACAATTGGCATTACCATTTTTGTATTTTTTATTGATAATATCATTGACATCATTATTATCCTTATAATTCATAGTAGTAGTATCATTATGATCATTATTATTACCACTATCATCGTCATTATTATTATTAGCAATATTATTATTGTCATCATCATCATTAGTATCATCATTATCATTATCATTAGTAGTAGCAGTAGTAGAAGCAGTGGTAGAAATAGTAGTAGTAGTAGTGGTAGTAGTAGTAGAAGTAGTTGTAGTTGTAGTAGTAGTGGCAGTAGTGGTAGTGGTAGTGGAAGTAGAAGTAGTGGAAGTAGTAGAAGCAGCGGTAGTAGTAGTAGTAGAAGTAGTGGAAGTAGTACTAGTAGTAGTGGTAGTGGTAGTAGTAGTAGTAGTCGTTTTGGCAGAAGTATTGATAGTAGTAGTAGTAGTAGTAGTTAGTAATAGTAGTAGTTAGTAATAGTAGTAGTTAGTAATAGTAATGGTAGTAGTAGTAGTTAGTAATAGTAGTTGTAGTAGTTAGTAATAGTAGTAGTAGTTAGTAATAGTAGTAGTAGTAGTAGTTAGTAATAGTAATGGTAGTAGTAGTTGTTAGTAATAGTAGTAATAGTAGTAGTAGTAGTTAGTAATAGTAGTAGTAGTTAGTAATAATAATGGTAGTAATAATAGTTAGTAATAGTAATAGTAGTTAGTAATAGTAGTAGTAGTTAGTAATAGTAGTAATAGTAGTAGTAGTAGTATTGCTGACGGCCTGGTGCTGGAGTTAGGCGCGCGGCAGAAGACTATGCACCCAGCGATCGTGCCCTGCCTCAGTGGTCGCAGGTAAAATGATCCCGGTAATTTTAAAGTTTTTTATTTTATTTATTTATTTTTTATTTTTTTTTAAGCCGAATCAAAATTATTATCATTATTATTGGCAATACTTTTATCATTATTATTGTTGCTATTATCTTTATTTGTTCTGGTATCATTAAAATTTCTATTGACATTATCTTTATTATTATTATTATTATCATAATTATCATTATAGATAGCATTATCATCATCATCGTTATTCTTATCATTATTATTGTTATGATTATTATCACTATTATCATCAATAACCAATGTTATCATCTTATCATCATTGTCATTACCATTATTGCTATTATCATGTTTATTATCATTTTCACTAACACAATTATCAATATCATAGTTACCATTACCATCGTTATCATTAGTATCAACGTTAACATATTTTGATTACTATAATCATCATCATCATCACCACCACCATTGTTACCAAAACAGAATTATACAAAGTCCACATATATCACACTCACTAACAACTATTATTATCATCAACAGAAAGACGACCCTCCCCTTGGCTCCATTCTTGAAGAAATAACAGAAATAACAGAGGAAGGGCGTCTTCAGGTGCTGCATCTCGTCTTTATCACAGACAAGAGGGTACCTTCGCCGTCAGTTAATGCTTCGCTTAGTTTCTGCTTGATTCAGCCTAGGGTTAGTCGTTTCGTATTACTGCATGTAGGTTTTGTTGAGTGTCTGTGTGTGCGTGTGAGAGAGAGAGAGAGAGAGAGAGAGAGAGAGAGAGAGAGAGAGAGAGAGAGAGAGAGAGAGAGAGAGAGAGAGAGAGAGGAAGAGGGCGAGAGAGTGAAAGAGAGAGAGAGAGAGAGAGAGAGAGAGAGAGAGAGAGAGAGAGAGAGAGAGAGAGAGAGAGAGAGAGAGAGAGAGAGAGCGAGAGGAAGAGGGCGAGAGAGAGAGAGAGAGAGAGAGAGAGAGAGAGAGAGAGAGAGAGAAAGAGAGAGAGAGAGAGAGAGAGAGAGAGAGAGAGAGAGGAAGAGGGCGAGAGAGAGAGAAGAAAGCCAATGAGAGAGTGGGAGGAAAAGAGACCAATGAGAGAGAGAGATAAAGACAAAGGATAAAAAAGAATAAAGATGGACAACGAGAGAAAGATAAAAAATAAATAAATAGATAAATAAATAAAAAGCTTACAAAGCAATTACCTGAACGATCACTTTGACATCCCTCAAGCCATTTTATACCCGCCTTCCTCCTCGACCTCCAGGAGAACCAGATAGAATTCCGGGAAGTGCTGACCTTCGGCGGGAACCCCCCAGGACAACCGGCCGAGGACGTGGTGGCGACTTGGCTGCCTGAAGGAGACGTAGGAGAAGGCAGCAGGAGGACGAGGAGGAGGACGCTGCCTTATAGGAGAGACGTGATAGTTCCTCAAGACTTCAGAGGAAATGTCGTTCGTGTTACGGCCATTGAGGTAGAGTGAGGCGGGTCCCTTCGAGGCACCTTTTGTTATTGTTATTTTCGTTGATACTGTTAAAGGCATTGTTATTGTTGTTTATTATTTTTTATAGTGTTATTATTATCATTATTTTTAGCATTGTTATTAATAACGTTAACATTATGATCGTTAATGATGTTATCATTATTGTTATTATAACTATTATTAATTTTGTTATCATTATTTTTATCATAATATTAATTTTTACGATTGCTATAGAATATTTTTGTTATCATGATTATCATTTTGTCCTTATTATTATCATTATCATCATTATTATTATCATTATTATTATTATTGTTATTATTATCTTTATTATCATAGAATTATTATTATTATTATCATTATTATTGGAGTTATTATTATTATCATTATTATTAGTATTACCATTGTTGCTGTTGTCATTATTATTTCTATTATTATCATCATTATCAATATTATCATCATCATAATTATAATCTTAATCACCATACTCATCATCATTATTATTATAATCATTATCATCATTATCATTATTATGTTCATAATCATTATTGTTATCATTGTTGTTGTTGTTGCTGTCGTTATTGTTATTATTGCTATTATTGTTGTCGTTATTATCATCATCATCATCATCATCACCACCATTATCATTATCATTATCATCACCATCATTATCATTATCATCATCATCATCATTATTATTGTTACTATCATTTTCATTTCCACAATTCCCCTTCTCATCTTCACTCTCTCGATTTCTTTTCTCTTTCCCCATTATTCCCCTTCCCATGTTTTCCATCTTTTCACTCAAACCCCTACTACATTACCACGCTTGTCTTCCCACTCTTTTACTACCCCTTCACTCACTCACTCTCTCTCTCTCTCTCTCTCTCTCTCTCTCTCTCTCTCTCTCTCTCTCTCTCTCTCTCTCTCTCTCCATTACCCCTCTCCTCTCGTCTCTCTCTTTTCCTCTCTCACTACCTACCTCCTCTTTCTCCCTCTACCCCGTTGCCCTCTTATTTTTCCGCTCTGCCCCATCATCCCTTCCTCTCTTCTCCTCACCCCATAACCTCCTCCTCTCTTTCACTCTCTCTTACCATCTCCTCCTCTCTTCCCCTCTTTTTCCCCCCACCCCCTCTCATTTTTCCCTCCTCTCTTTCGGTCTTTCCCCCACCCCCTCTTTTCTTCCCCTATTTTCCCCTTATATCATCCCCTCCACTCTTCTATTTTCCCCCCACCTCTTCCACTCTTCCCTCCTATTTTCACCTATCCCCTTCTCATTTTCCCTATTTCCCCCACCTCCTCCACGCTTCCCCTATCCTCTCCTCTCTTTTCCCCTATTCCCCTTCCCTTTCTCATTTCCCCTATTTTCCCCCCACCTCCTCCTCTCTTCCCCTCCTTTTCCCCCTATCCCCTCCTCTCTTTTCCCCTATCCCCCCCATCCCCTCCTCTCTTTCTCTCTTCCCCCCCATCCCCTCCTCTCTTCCCTCCTTTTTTCACCCATCCCGTCCTCTCTTCCCCTCTTTTTTCACCCATCCCCTCCTCTCTTCCACTCTTTTTTCCCCCCATCCCCTCCTACCACCCCTCCTTTTTTCACCCAATCCCCTCCCTTCTTTTCCCCTATTCCCCTTCCCCTTTCCAGGCTGCCCCTTACACCATAGTGACCACGAGCCCCACCGGAGAGATGCAAGTTGAGGGCTACTTGGTCGACCTCCTCGGTGTCCTGCAGCAACATCTCAACTTTAGGTGAGTAGGTTTTGCTGTTCGTGGGTGTGTGGCTTCCTATTAGTATTATTGTTATCTTTATTTTCATTGTTTTTTCTGATTTTTTTTCTTTTCTTTTTATTTTTTTTATTTTTTTTCCTTTTATTTTTATTTTTCTTCTTTTATTCTTTCTTTTTTCTTTTTCTTTTTCTTCCCTTTATGTGAGTAGGTTTTGCTGTTCGTGGGTGTGTGGCTTCCTATTAGTATTATTGTTATCTTTATTTTCATTGTTTTTCTGATTTTTTTTTCTTTTTCTGTTTTTTAATTTTTCTTTTTTTCCTTTTATTTTTATTTTTCTTCTTTTATTCTTCTTTTTTTTATTCCTTTTCTTCGCTTTGCTTGAGTAGGTTTTGCTGTTCGTGGGTGGGTGGCTTCCTATTAGTATTATTGTTATCTTTATTTTCATTGTTTTTCTGATTTTTTTTCTTTTTCTGTTTTTTAATTTTTATTTT
>NC_091566.1:39094603-39102103 GCF_042767895.1 Penaeus vannamei | reverse complement strand
TTTCTTTCTTTCGCTCTCTCTCCCTCCCTCCCTCCCTCTCGCTCCCTCCCTCCCTCTCCCTCCTTCTCCCTGTCCCTCTCCTTCTCTCTCTCTTCCTCTCTTTCTCCCTGTCCCTCTCCTTCTCCCTCTCTTCCTCTCCTTCTCCCTGTCCCTCTCCTTCTCCCTGTCCCTCTCCTTCTCCCTGTCCCTCTCCTTCTCCCTGTCCCTCTCTTTCTCCCTGTCCCTCTCCTTCTCCCTGTCCCTCTCCTTCTCCCTGTCCCTCTCCTTCTCCCTGTCCCTCTCCTTACCTCCCTCTCCCTCTCTATTCATTTTCTTTCTTTCTTCCTCTCTCGCAGCGTAAAATGGGTCCCGACACCCGACAACCAATTCGGTGTTCCCAGACTGAACGGGTCCTGGACTGGCATGGTCGGTCAACTGCATCGCCAGGTACGTGTCAGTGTGTCATGTTCGTGTTAATCGGCCGGTTTGTTAAAATTGTGCGAGGCTCGAACCAAAGGCTATTCAATGTACAGAAGTGCACATAACCAGGAATAATTACATATCTGTCAGTGTAGACATGCATATCTAGCGGATAGACTGATAGAAAAATGTGTATCTATCAGGCAGATAGATATGTATTTATTTCCTAGTAGATGTATGTCTGTATATAGGAGTGTTTATTGGGTCGGGCGTCGCACAATTTTAATAAACTGAACCGATTTCACGTTGACAAATGTAGAATATCATTCATACATATATTTCTGATGAAGATATAATAGAAACCGGTAAAATACATCTCTTGTATTGTGAAGGCATTCATTCTCATTCATACTTTTTCTACATTTAACAAACTGGTCGAATAAATCCACCTATTTTTCCCACTGGTCGATCCACGGTTGGTGCGACCGTGTATTGTGTCCTTCCCATTTCATCTATGTAAGTTGTTTATAAGTGTATTTGGCATAATTAATGGCGGTAAAGGGTGTTGATAACGTATTGTGAGTAATGTATAGTGGTTGTGGAAATATGGGGATGGTGATAACGATCATGAGTGAAGATGAGTACCCTTTTATAGTGCAAATAACTCTCTTAAACGTTAACTTTGTTTGTCTAAGTTGTACATCGTATAATGTACAACTGTGTTTTTGTGCTGTTGGATTGCACATAGTTTTTGCACACAAGAACAGTGAAGAAGTATAGGGGAGGATAAGGAAAGGTAGAAGCTAGAAGAAAAGAACACTGATTCTTTGAAACTTAGCAGTGCTATTGTGTAAATCTTGGAAAGGAAGAATGAAATTCCTTTTTTCACATTTGCTTGGCTTGTGGTCATAAGAAATAAAGTACATATTTTAAACACAACGCTTAATACATATAAAATTAGAGACAAATATATATATATATATATATATATATATATATATATATATATATATATATATATATATATATATATAATTAATCAAATAAATAATCATTATTGTATGATTGTTGTAAATATGTTGATCATAATCACTTGTGGTATTGGTAATAATAGATGGATAATATGAATATCATTACTGTCAATATCATATTAGCTGTGATGCTACTGAACGTTATATAGAATAACGAAGCAGAGAAGAAAAAAATGCAAAACCTTCAGTAAATGGAATGCATAAAAACTGAAAACATTCTATTGAATAATTATTTTTTCATATATTCATTGTATTGTTAAATGGAGGATTACCAACTTCAAGCCCATTAAAAAATCCTGAATAATGAATCGTATTGAAGGCCAAGTAAAAATACAGAGAAGGGTGAAACCGATACTTAAAAAAAGAAATAAATAGTGTAAAAAACGCGAGAAACAGCCTCAGGAAATGGAACGCCACACGAGAGGGCAACACCGGGGAACAACAGGTAAGAGAATATGGGTCAAAGAAAAGGAAAACTGAAAATAAAATGAGAAAGGCAAAAATGATTTACCGACGGATCTGCTCAGAAAAGTTTATGATCACGAATAAATATATGTTGCATGGAGAGAGAAAATAATACTATTTATAGAGAAAATCTAAGAATAACACTTAGAATACGACATATTTTATAGAAAAAGACTGCACACTCAAACACAATGAAAAAAAAATGGAAAAAAAAATGTGACGAGAGGAAGCAGGGATACGATCACAAGCGGTTTGGATGGCTGAAAGGAAGCAAAAAAAGGGAATGCATAAAAGGATAAAGAAAAAAGAAGAATACCAAGAGAAAAAAAAGGGAATGCATAAAAGGATAAAGAAAAAAGAAGAATACCAAGAGAAAAAAAAGGGGAATGCATAAAAGGATAAAGAAAAAAAGAAGAATATCAAGAGAAAAAAAAAGGGAATGCATAAAAGGATAAAGAAAAAAGAATACCAAGAGAAAAAAAATGGAATGCATGAAAGGATAAAGAAAAAAGAAGAATACCAAGAGAAAAAAAAGGGAATACATAAAAGGATAAAGAAAAAAGAAGAATACCAAGAGAGAAAAAAAAGGGGAATGCATAAAAGGATAAAGAAAAAAGAAGAATACCAAGAGATAAAAAAAGGGAACGCATAAAAGGATAAAGAAAAAAGAAGAATACCAAGAGAAGAAAAGGGGGAATGCATAAAAGGATAAAGAAAAAAGAAGAATACCAAGAGAGAAAAAAAAGGGAATGCATAAAAGGATAAAGAAAAAAGAAGAATACCAAGAGAGAAAAAAAAGGGAATGCATAAAAGGATAAAGAAAAAAGAAGAATACCAAGAGAGAAAAAAAGGGAATGCATAAAAGGATAAAGAAAAAAGAAGAATACCAAGAGAAAAAAAAATGGAATGCATAAAAGGATAAAGAAAAAAGAAGAATACCAAGAGAAGAAAAAGGGAATGCATAAAAGGATAAAGAAAAAAGAAGAATACCAAGAGAGAAAAAAAGGGAATGCATAAAAGGATAAAGAAAAAAGAAGAATACCAAGAGAGAAAAAAAAGGAATGCATAAAAGGATAAAGAAAAAAGAAGAATACCAAGAGAAGAAAAAGGGAATGCATAAAAGGATAAAGAAATAAGAAGAATACCAAGAGAGGAAAAAGGGGAATGCATAAAAGGATAAAGAAAAAAGAAGAATACCAAGAGAAGAAAAAGGGAATACATAAAAGGATAAAGAAAAAAGAAGAATACCAAGAGAAGAAAAAAGGGATAAAGAAAAAGAAGAATACCAAGAGAAGAAAAAAGGGAATGCATAAAAGGATAAAGAAAAAAGAAGAAAACCAAGAGAGAAAAAAAGGGAATGCATAAAAGGAAAAAGAAAAAAGAAGAATACCAAGAGAAAAAAAAAAAGGAAATGCATAAAAGGATAAAGAAAAAAGAAGAACACCAAGAGAAAAAAAAAGGAAATGCATAAAAGGATAAAGAAAAAAGAAGAATACCAAGAGAAAAAAAAGGGAATGCATAAAAGGATAAAGAAAAAAGAATAATACCAAGAGAAAAAAATGGAATGCATAAAAGAAAAAAGAAAAAAGAAGAATACCAAGAGATAAAAAAAAGGGGAATGCATAAAAGGATAAAGAAAAAAGAAGAATACCAAGAGAGAAAAAAAGGGGAATGCATAAAAGGATAAAGAAAAAAGAAGAACACCAAGAGGAAAAAAAAGGGAATGCATAAAAGGATAAAGAAAAAAGAAGAATACCGAGAAAAAAAACTGCGAAAAATTGCATCTCCTAATTATGGATTAGGACACGGCACACGGTCGGTTTACATGGCCTGAAGCCTAAAGGTGAACTGTGTAGGCAGTGAGTACCCGAGGAAATACGTCAGCATGGTGCAGGATTCCTCATTGCAACAGGAACGACGAAGGGAAGAGCAAGAAAACTTCGTCGTTCCTGTTGCAATCTGTTCAACATGAATTCCACACAAGGATTCCTCATATATCCTCAATATTGTCGTTTACAGTGCATGTATCAAGAACAAAGGTCCCTACAGTGAAACAAAGATTCCTATATTGTTGCTTCTTATGCATAAAGAGTCAAAGATGTTCACTCGCAAAACGTACTTAGAAAAAAATCCTGTATTGAAGTAGAAAATAAATAAATAAATAAGATAATAAGATAGATAAATGAATAGAAAAATCCTTTACTGTCGCTTTTTATGCATGTATTCAAAACACGGATCCTGCAATAAAGAAAATAGTCCTTTATTTCCACTTACAACATACAAAAGAATCCCATATTTTCGCTTCTAATACATAAAACAAAGATCCTACAATCAAATAAGAAAGAAAGAATAAAACAAAACAACTCCGTCACACTTAGCCATCAGACTCTCTTAGCTTCTTCCACGAAAGTTAACCAATAACTTCAAGGTTGAATCAAGGATATATATACACTGAATGACGTCACTTATAAGGTAGCTTCCTGCAGTCCTCATCGGATATTTCTCTACGAATTTAGGATATAGAGAGAGACTTAGTCTTCCTGAATCTCGCGTAAATATCAAGATGTTAAATTCAGTAATCCCCGAGTCATTAAGAAAGGAGAGGAGAGACAGTAATAAGGTGGGTCAGGCAGATTATGGAGATGGAAGGAGAGAGGGAGAAAAGAGGAAGAGAATGAGTGTGGGGGAGATGATATTAGGGATGAGGGAGAAGCGTTAGGTATCAAGAATTGCGATGCCATGGAATAGGAAAGAGTGAAGCATTAGAAATACGATTTTTTTCTTCTTATCATTATTCGTATCAATATAACCATACTGATGGTGATAAAAACAGCAATGTAACATCACTCCCTCAATATCTGTATTTGGGCTTTACATTCGGAATGACTGATATGGACAATTAAGTGTATCATCATCACCATCATCGATATTATCACCACCTTCACTACCACATCATGAACACCATCAACAATATCACAATTATCACCATCATTACCACTACATCAACACCATCAACATAATTCCCATTATCACCATCACAATCACCTCCACCATCATCATCACCATCACTTCCTGCATCATTACTAACATCATCATTATCAATCATATCAAATGTTCAGCATGTCTTGTTTTAGATTAGCAGTTCCCAGGCTTGCGTCCACCAAGCAAGGGGATAAGTGAAGCTATGACGGGGGGGGGGGGGGTATCAAAGACAAATATACAATAGAGCAAAGACAAATATACTATACCTACATAGATAGTCCCATCGACCACTCTTCTACCCCATCAACAAACACCAAAAAATTACAGTACGTCTCATTTATGTACACTAAGTCCTCAGTCAAGAGAGATTAAGTCGTCCATTCCGGGAACACAAATATAAACAAACCCACACATTCACAGAGATAAATAGCCTTTCACAATCACCAGTCTTTCCCAACAAACACCTTAATAACAATGTACATCCTATCACAAACGCCAATATTCCATCCTACCAACAGACACCAGTAAAAAAATAATAATAATAGATTAAGTAATAAAAGTCTACCAACCCAAAAACTTTACAAAACTTCACCAAACACCATTTTTGTCCATTATTTCATTTTTATTTTTCACATTCCATTCCATTCACCAAATCCCATTTTCTTCATTCTTTATTGCTTTCTTTATTTTATTCATCTATTTATTTTTTATTACATTTCATCCCATCATGAAATACCAGAACCTCATTCCAGAAAGCGGTCATTCCAACCCATTCACTATAATATTTTTTCTTCATTCTTTATTCATTATATTTATTTATTCATTCATTCATTAATACATCGCAACATGAAATACCAATACCTCGTTCCAGAGAGCTGTCATCACCCAGGCTTTCCTTCGAGTCGTACCGTTCCGGAATCAAAACGAAACACCTCCCAAAACACCAGCTTGTATCCCACGAACAAACCCCATAAAACAAATGCATTCACCAAAATCACAACGTATCCTATTCAGTCAAAACCATATCCTCATTCCAGAAAGCGGACATCGCCTTGACCTCGTTCAGTCGGACCATTCCGAGGTCAAAGGTCATCGACTTCTCGCCGCCGATCGACCACACGAAGCTTCGACTCCTGGTTCACGACGGCGACGGGGCAGAGTCGATTGACTGGGGGACCTACGTCGTTATTTTCCATTGGTGGGATTTTCTGATGGTTTTGAGATTGGTTTATTAAATCATTTGAGTCGTGTGAGCGTTCTGGTTTGGTTTTGCTGTTATTATTTTTATTTTCATTAACATTATTTTGTTATCATTATTATTATTGTTATTATAATCATCATTTTTATTACGGTTATCATCACCATCAACTTCATCACCATCATCATCACGACATTATTGAGGCACTGATGTTGGTTTGAATTTTTTCTTTCTTTCTTTCTTTCGTTTTCTCTTTTTTTCTATCTTCTTTTAGAGGGTTGTTGTCTCAAGAGATAGTTCTATAATTTTGCGGATAATCTGTTTATTTTCGTTTATCCTGTGTTGGTCATTTTCTTACATATTCATTATATTTTGTATCAGTTCTCTCATTATATGCACGCAACAGATATATATACTTGTATATAAATATATACTTGTGTGTGCATGCGTGTATATATTTTTTTCTTTCTTTCTTTTTTCTTTCCTTTCTTTTTTTCCCCTTTTGTGTATATATGTTCGCGCGTGTTTGTAAACGTATGCCTATATGATTTTATTCTATGTATACACGTATCACATCCTCTCACACCCACACTATCCACCCCGCCCACTTAAGGAGCGTGTGGCTGACCCTGGTGGGCGTGTGGTTCGTCATGAGCGTCGGCCTGGTGTTCGTGGCCCGCCCGGACGCCGACGTGTCCGTCTACAACTTCCTCTTTGCTTTTGCCGGGGCGTTCGCGCAGCAAGGTCGGTCTTGTAGAAATTTAGTAAATAGGGGGGAGATTTTTTCCTTTTTTTTTTCTTTCTTTCTTTTCTTTCTTTCTTTCTTTCTTTCTTTCTTTCTTTCTTTCTTTCTTTCTTTCTTTCTTTCTTTCTTTCTTTCTTTCTTTCTTTCTTTCTTTCTTTCTTACTTTCTTTCTTTCTTTCTTACTATTATTACATGTGTGAGATCTTAAATGATACGTAGATAGTGGAAATGCATACGCTGATACATATAAGATGTGTTTGTGTGTGTGTGTGTGTAGAGAGAGAGAAAGAGAGGTCGGTAGATATGTATTTAGATATAGATATATATTTAGGAAGATATTTATGTGTGTGTGCAGAGAGAGAGTGTGTGAGAGAGAGAGAGAAACTTTGAATAGCTTGTGACATACATAGACACTTGGACCGAATCGTAATATAACTTTTTCTTAATCTGTTTTACCACAGAAATTACCTTCTTTGTGAGACTTATTATTTATTTTTTTCTTACCTTTTTCTCCGTTACGTTCTTAATATTCTTGATCTGATTTCTAGATAGTGTTTATTATGTATCATGTATTTTTCCCTTTTTTTGTTCTGTGCTATTTGTTATTTTCATATAAATCTTACTTTTTGTTTATTTTTCTTCACACCGTTTCTCTCTTTTTTTATTATTTATTCATAATC
>NC_091566.1:39087103-39089603 GCF_042767895.1 Penaeus vannamei | reverse complement strand
TCTCTCTTATATTCCCTTATTTCCCCCCTTGTTTTCCTTGCAGAGGAAAATCGTTTTCTTCCAAGACGTGAACAGTGTCAGTTACTCCTTTATTTACCATCCATTCTCCCCCATCTTTTAAACCATATTTATTACATCTCTTTTCTCTTTCCTCCATCTATTAACCATTTTTTATTACATTTCTTTATCTTTTTGTTTTCCCTCATTTTCCCTTTTTTCCTTACAGAGGAAAATCGCTTACTTCCAAGACGTGAACAGCGTCAGTAACTCCTGTACTTCCCATCTATTTTCCCCCATATCTAATCCATCTCTTTATTTTCTTTTTTAACCCTTTTTTTATTATATTTTATTTTCTTTTTTAACCCTTTTTTTATTATATCTCTCTTATATTCCCTTATTTCCCCCTTGCTTTTCCTTTACAGAGGAAAATCGCTTACTTTCAAGACGTGAACAGTGTCAGTTATTCCTTTATTTACCATCTATTTTCCCCCATATTTAATACATCTCTTTATTTTCTTTTTTAACTTTTGTTAATATTATATTAATTTATTATATCTTTATTATATCTTTATTATAATATATATATATTTATTTATATTATATTTATTTATATTTATTTATTTATATATATTTATTTATATATATTTATTTATTATATATATATTTATTATATTATATCTTTATTATATCTCTCTTATATTCCCTTATTTCCCCCCCTTGTTTTTCCTTTACAGAGGAAAATCGCTTACTTTCAAGACGTGAACAGCGTCGCCTACAACATCAGGGGCGACTGTGGATATGCGTGGTACGGTGAAGATTACTTCCCGGAGTACGTGTCTCTCGGATACCGGAAGAACCTGTCTTTCGCCAACACTTTCTCCCATTAGTAAGTGGGGGGGGGGGGGAAGGGTTGGTGGGTAGTGGGAGGGTTGGTGGGTAAAGGGGGGAGGAGGGTTGGTTGGGTTGGTGGGAGGGAGGGGGGAAAGGGTGGGAAGGAAGGAGGGGAGGGAGGGAGGGGTTGGAGAGAAGGGGAGGGGGAAAGGGAGGGAGGAGAGGAGGAGGGAAGGGGGAAAGGAAGGGGAGAGGGTTGGAGAGAAGGTGGGGGTGGGAGAGGGAGGGAGGGTTGGAGAGAAGGGGAGGGGGAAAGGGAGGGAGGAGAGGAGGGGGAGAGGGTTGGAGAGAAGGGGGGGAGGGGGAATGGGTAGGAAGGAAGGGGGAGAGGGTAGGAGGGAGGGAGGTGAGAGGGTGAGATGGTTGGAGGGAGAGGGAAAGAGGAGAGGGTAGGCGGCAGGAAGGAAGGGAAGAGGGTAGTGGTAAGGCAAGGAAGGAGGGAGAGGGTAGGAGGGAAAAGGGGGGGAGAGGGTAGGGGAGGGAAGGAAGGAAGGGGAGAGGGTAGTGGTAGGGGAAGGAAGGAGGGAGAGGGTAGGAAGGAAGGGGTGGCGAGGACAGGGGATGAAGATGAATTAAGGTTGAGGAGGAGGGGAAGGGTTGTGGACAGGGAAGGAGGGAATACCAGGAAAGAGGTAAAGCGGAATGGGTAAGGGGGTAGAATTGATGATAAAAAATGAATAGCGAAGAAAGAGGAAGAGAATAGGGGTGAAGGAGCGTAGAATGAGGAGGAAAGTCGGAAGGTGTGGAAAGGATAGGTGTCAGGATCAGGGAAGAAGGAAATCAGGATAGGAAAGGTAAGGATTCGTATATGAGGATGGAGGATGGAGGAGGATGAGGGTATAGGGACCTAGGGACAGGATAGTAACGGGGTAGCTAAAGGGATGTTAGGAAGGGATATAGAGTTAGCGTTGTAAGAGATGGATGAGGAAGGATAAGGAGGAGGAGTGGTTAGGATTAAGGAACAGAGGATGAGGTCAGAAGGAAGTCAGTTGTGGAAAAAAAAGCGTTTAATGGAAATGATTAGTGATTAGGGGGAGAGATGGGGGAGGAGGCTAATGGGATGGGAAAAAAAGGATAGGGAGTGAAGCCATGGGTAGAAAAAGGTAAAAAAAAGGTTGTATATGAAAGGATAAGGAAGTGAAGAAAGACAGGAGGTGGGAGGAGAGGAGGGGGAGTGAGCGGATGAGAAGGTGGAGAAGAATTAGATGAAGGAGGAAGAACGGGGAAATGGGGGTGTGATGGGTGTGTGGGAGGGGTGTTGGCGGGTGTGTAGGGGGGGGGGGGGGTGTAAAGGTATTTATGGGTAGTGGGGATAGGTGGGGGTTGTTTATGTTTGGGATTCAAAGTGTCAAAGTTGATGAAAAGGTTCTTCCTTCCTACTTATATCCCCGAAAATAAGTAAGAAGTTTAAAGTAACATCTCTCTTGGAATTTGAAATCCGTGTATTATGGTATATCTTTTTGCTTGTTTGTTTGTTTGTTTGTTTGTCTTGTTATCTGGTATTGTGGAAATGATCTTTGATTCTCTTTCTCTTTCCCCTTCTCTTCTCTTGTTTTTCCTCGTTCTCTTTTTTTTATTATTATTATTATTCTTTTGCTTCCCTCTCTTC
>NC_091566.1:39079603-39082103 GCF_042767895.1 Penaeus vannamei | reverse complement strand
ACATTACTATTATCGTTTCTATGATCTTTATAATTATTATTATTATTACTGGTACTGTTAATATCATTAGTATAATCATTGTTATTCTTAATGTAATTTTTTATTATTACTACTATTATTATTGTTAATTTGATTTCCATTGTTATCATTATTATTATTATAAATATGATTAACATTATCACCATTATTTTTCATTACTATAAACATTATTTTCATCATCACTCCAATTCTCTTTATCATTATCATTATCCGTATCATTATCCTAATTAACAATATCGTCAATATTAATACCAATACCGTTATCTTTATTATTATTATTGTTATCATTGATTTTGTTTTAGAAGGATTTCTATATTTACTATCATTATCACCAGTGTCATAATTTTGTATAATTATCCTTTTTATTATCATTATTGGAAATGTTATCAGTTTTTATCATCGTTATCATTATCATTATTGTTACGACTATTATTATTATTACTATTATTGTTATTATTATCATCATCATTCTTATGATTATCATTATCATATTATTGTTATATTTTCATCATTTCATAACCACCATTAACATCAACCTGGTTAATCTGTTTCTCTGTATCTATCTCTAAATCTTTCTCTGTCTGTTCCGATAATTTATGAATATTACGATAATTTTTCTGACATTTTTTTCTAAGGATATTTGAGTTATTGCTATTACCATGATAGTTATTATTTCTATTAATATTTTTGCTGTTGTTACTAGTATTATCAATCTTATCATTTCGTAATAATTATATTTATTGCCATTTTTATTATTGATTTTGTTGTTATACCTTATCATTATTGTTATTATTATTACAATTCCCTTTATCATCGTCAAGATTATTACCAATATTATGTTAAATATTATAATCCTTATTGCTATTATCATTATTATGATTTTTTTTCAATTTCATATAATTACCATCATCATTATCATTTTCATATGATCATTTTATCATAACCATTATGTTTTTTATGATATTCATTATTGTATAGTTCATAATTATCAGTATCATTATCATCATTATTGTTATTGTTACAAATATTTTGGATATTTTTCAGGCAAAATTTTACAGGAACTAAGAGGAGCATTTTTTAAATTTGCTTATTATTCATATATCAGTCGACTGCTGTTATCAAGTGACATCCCTTTACAATCAATACTGTCAACTTAAATCGTCATTGTTATTATTATCTGTGATAATCTATCACCAGTAACATCGTTTTTTATTATCATTATTCCTTTTAACTTTTGTGATGCTATTCCACTTTATAGTATATAGTATTAGCATGTTCTTTTATCATTATTGTGATCGTGTTTGATATTTAACAATTATTGATTTACCAATATTAGTATTATTATCTTTTATCCATATTATCATCTCTGATATATTTGTCTTTATGAATCTCATTATCACTAATATTATCATTATCGTCTTTAACATTTGTATTATATTTGTCACTATCATTTTTGCCATCATTATCATTATTATCTTTATCATTTTCATTGTAATGACCATGACCATTATCGTCATCATTTTCATTATCATTAAAGTTATTATTAATATAATTATTATTAATGTTTTTTGTCGTGTCTGATATTGTTATAATAAAAATAAGTATAATATTAAGCATTATTATTGTCATTATTTGCATTATCATGATCACTTATTATTAAACATTATTATGATATTACATCTTATCATTAATTTCATTATCATTAACATTAATATTATACCTACTTTGTTAAAACTTGCAGCTTATCATCAAATTTAACTTTATTTTCTCATTAATTATTACTTTATTAAATTTTGTGAAAAAAAAAAATAAAAAATAAAGCGAAGAGGGGGAACTCAAAAAAATTACTTTTTATATATATCGACTAATGTCATCATGTTTACAATTAACACTGTCAAAGTATCGTTGTTAATAACAGTGATAGTTTGTCACCACTAACATCGTCACTTTGGTCATTTTCTGTATTACCTTCGCCTCTCCGATATCAACGATTTTTGGTATCGTTGGATTCCTCTCACTGTCCACATTCCAGATATGTAGGTTTTATTGCGCGGAAACCCCCCGTTAGCGACAAACTTGGCCCCGATAGCAGGGGAGGGCATGGAAGGTTCCAGGGAGAATGCGGGGTTAAATAACACATAACATAACCCACAGTGAAAATAACCATGGTTATTCACATGCCCCCCCAACCCCCGCCGAGGAAACAAGACCACCACGTATTCACGGCAAGATAGAGCGTTACACAGTTATCGGCGATCTCGGAGCGGCGGACGTATTACATTTACCTCGCAACATTCCCACTGAATCAGCATACTAACCTTGATATAGTGAACATTGCATACAGAGACGACTGTAGTATAATCAGGATGAACAAGGTATACCATGAACAGAAGAGCGGCGGTGGCCCGCCCTCGTCGGGTCGGCGGGTTTTGCGCCTCTCTCGATGCAACTCGTTCGTGTG
>NC_091566.1:39037103-39072103 GCF_042767895.1 Penaeus vannamei | reverse complement strand
GGAATTTAGAAGGATGAGGGGGGGGGGTGAGTGGGTGAAGTGAGAGAGGAAGGGATAGAGAGAGAAGGAGGATGGGAGGGAGAGAGGAAGAGAAGGAAGGAGTGAGAGAGAGAGAGAGAGAGATAAGAAAAATTCGAGAAGGGACGTACGTAAGAGAAAGAGGGAGGATGGGAGTAATAAAGAGAGAGGGTCAGAAAGACAGACAGACAGAAGAACGAAAGAGATAAACAGAGAAAGAATTTAAGGACGAGGAGAGATAACGTGAGTAAAAAAGAGAGAAAAATATACACATACATTAATACATAGAAACAGAGAGAGAGATCGCGTATATAAGTTATTTGGCTTCCATGCCTGTATTGACAATAGCAATTATAAGAACAGATTCACTCTTGTTCAATTAATTGGTATTTCTCGGAATTGCAAAACCGGTGTCGATTGATTTGGCCATTGCAAAGGAAACTGACGTAGCTTTGAAGTCATGCTGAAATGAATAAAATAATAGACACAGAATTGGTGTTATTTAAAAAAATGCACGGCTATATTACACAGACACACGGGCATAAAAACACACCCATAAGCAAACATACAAACAAGAATATATACACACAGGCAGACGAAGGTAGATACAGAGACAAACGTGAGCACACACACACACACATACACATACACATACACATAGACACAAACGCACACACACACACAGCTGTTCGGCGTCAAAACTAGAGTGCCTATTATCAATATTAGTTTTATCCTTATTATAATCATTACTATGAGTATTACTATCATTAATCATCATCATTATTATTGCTGTTATTACCATCATCTTTATCATCATCACCACTATCAACATCATAATTTTGTTATCATTATTACTATTATCATTATCATTGTTATTATTATCATCGATATGATTATCATTATCATCATCATCATTACTATTATCATTATCATTGTTATTATTATCATCGATATGATTATCATTATCATCATCATCATTACTATCATCATTATCATTATTCTAATAATTTTCACTTTCATAACGATATCAGCCATTAGTTTTCTAGTGTCTACTGAGATCATTGAAGCGCGTATGTATACTGTAAAAATATATATTACTGTAGGTGTGCAGGTGTGATATATCTCTCTATGCTACTCCTCTCTGGGAATGCCAATCAAATACATAGGCAAAACTATATGAGAGAGAGAGAGAAAGAGAGAGAGAGAGAGAAGGTATGCGAGTATGTATTTTGATAGTGTTTGTGTATGTGTGAGTGTGTGCATATCCCATCTCTTATCTGCATATCCTCCCCGTTTCCCCCCCTCCACCCCTACCTTCCTCCAACATCTACGTTCTTCCCTCTTCCCCTACCCTCTCTCCACCCCACACCCCTCTTCCCTACCTCCTCTCCACCCCACACCCCTTTCCCCTACCCTTTATCTCAGTGCTATTTACAGATTTTTTGCAGAGACCCTAATTTGATGACCGAGGCAAAATCTCACAATTTTTCCTACATAATCACAGTTAATAAATACTTTTACATTGCAGTAGAATACTTAATTTTCTTTCAGATCTTAAGCAAAAAGAAAAATAAATTCTCAAGCAAAGCGTGTGCGGAAGTTCTTTTTTAATATACAAGAAATTAATTAAAAAAAAAAAAGAATTGGATATTTTCCCCAACAAAATAACTATTGGACTGAGAGTTGCCACGTAGAGCGCCGGCCTACCCTCCCTCATTCCCCAAAAACATAATAATTCTAAATAGTTGCTTAGCATTTATATAGCAGTCGACTGCTGTCATCAAGTTACTTAACAGTCAACAATGTCAACTTAAATTATTATTGTTATTATTACCAGTGATAGTTTACCACCACTAACATCATCACTTTTATTATCATAATTCCTTTTGACTTTCGTAATGCTATTACCCTTTATCTTTAATGTTATTAGTATCAGTTACTTTATCAATGTCATAGTAATATAATCTTTATAATTAACATTTATACAATTTTGTCACCATCATTATTCTGTCACAATCATTATCATTATCTTTATTATTATCAGTTTAATAATTACCATCATAATGACCATGACCATTATCGTCATCATTTTCATCATCATTAATTCATCTTTAATATCATTAGCATCAGTTATTTTATCATTATTGTCATTATATGATAATTATCATTAACTCCCCAAAATAGAACTCATCTTTTCTCCCCTCTTTCCCCTCAACGACCCATCCTTTTCCACTCATCCTTACACCCCCTCTTCCCCGACCTCTTACCTAAGTTGCCATCCATCCCTCCCTTTCCCACCCACCCCGTCCACACACCAATTCAGTACCAAAAAAGTACCAGATCTGTACAAAAAAAAGTATTAAAAACCTCATGAAATTCAAATCACTTATTTGGTTTAATTACAATTTTGTTTCTCCTTTCTGAGACGTTACACACACACACACACACACACACACACACACACACACACACACACACACACACACTGGGGCATCTGTGAGATAAAAGCAAGTTCGGTTATATATTTTCCTTATTGATGAAAACTACTATTGCAGTAAGAACATGTGACTTCGCAGGCAATATTTCCCATCATTGACTGCGCACTTTTAGGGAGTATGTAACAGACTGTCACGTGTCGAAGGCTTCTTCCCTCCATAACACATACGTATCCTATGTTTGCTTCATATCACATATGTGTATCCTAAATTATACTCCAGTCTCTTGCTATGTGTGTAACGCGGAAAAGGAATTGAGTATAGTGCAAGAAATTTAACATTTTCCTGAAAGTAGTATCAACTGTATTATTAGCGCCAAAAAGCACCAAATTTGGCACATTGATTTCAACTTTATCAATTCCTGTCTATACACTTCTCCCATCCCCCATTCCAAAATCCAAATAACCTTGCATCTTATCCTTCTCCCTAATCCCTCCTACTCATCATCACCCCTTCCCCTCTCCATTTTCTTTATTTATCATCTTTACCCTTACCACTTGCTACTTACTTCCATCTCAGTAAGATACGAAGTGCCTTTAACCGTAAAGACTGAGTACCCGGCGGTGGACAGAGCATCTACTAGGGATGTGAAGGGGTGTTGGGAGTGGGTCACCGCCAGCTGGGACGTGAGGCGGGCTGTGTAAGAGACGTAGACGAGAAGGGCGCCCACCCAGAAGCTGATGAACACGCACCGCCCACGAAGGCAGATGGGCGTCACTTCGCACCCTGAGGGGGAAGAAGTAGAACTGTTATCACTGTTGTTATTCATCGTAATTGTTATTATTATTATTATCCTTTTATCATTATTTTCGTCAGTAGTAGTAGTATTGTCACAACTATTATTATTATCGTTTTTGTTATAATTATCATTATCATCACTGTCATCATATCTATTATTATCGTTATCATTACTATTATCATTATCTTTACCTTCATTATAATGCTAATAATCATTATTATTGTTATTATTTTATTATTGTTGTTATTATTATTAGCAATAGTATTACTATCATTACTACCATCATCATAATGATAATTATTATTATTATCATTATCATTATTACCATTATCATCATTATTATTAGCATTGTTATCATAATCATCATTATTATCATTATCATCATCATTACTGTTATTACATCTATCATCATTATTAGCATTATCACTATTGTTATTACTATCATTATGATCATTACTGCTATTATCATTAATAGCTAGGGTAGTAGTAGTGATATTATTATAATTAATGTTGTTACTCTGTTAATGTATTGTTATTATTATTGTCATTATCAGTATTCATTAATACCATTATCATCATCATATTCATCACTTCTGTCATTTTCATTATGATTATTATTAATATAATCATTATCACTATCAGTTTTTATGACTAACATAATTATCATCGTTATTATCTTCCGTATTGTTCACATCTTTATCATTCTTCTACTACTATTATTCTTCTCATTCTCCTTTCTCTTTTGCTTTATTTTCAGACGCAATGGATCGAAAAGGACATACACCAATAATAAAAAAATAAGCAACCATGCACACGAACAGAAAAATTAAATAATTAAATAGTATCATTATTACTAGAGTCATTATCTGTATTCATTATCATTATCATCTCTATTTCTCTTCTTTTTTATTAAACCCTTACCTTGTTGAGCGATACTCCCAGCGAAGGAAAAAAGATAGTTGGTAACCGTCAGTTCAGGGGTCGGTTGTGAGACAAAGACGAGGCCGACGCTCATCACAAACCACATGGCGAGCACATTCAACCATACACTCCTGATGGAAATACGGTGGGGAAAGGTTGAATGGTGTCTTTTCCTTTTGTTTTCTTCCTTCTTTCTTTCGTTCTCTCTGGCTTTTCTTTCCCTCTCTCTCTCTCTCTCTCTCTCTCTCTCTCTCTTTCCTTCTCTCTCTCTCTCTCTCTCTTTCCTTCTCTCTCTCTCTCTCTCTCTCTCTCTCTCTCTTTCCTTCTCTCTCTCTCTCTCTCTCTCTCTTTCCTTCTCTCTCTCTCTCTCTCTCTCTCTCTCTCTCTCTCTCTCTCTCTCTCTGTCTCTCTCTCTCTCTCTCCCTCTCTCTCTCTCTCTCTCTCTCTCTCTTTCTCTCTATCTATCTATCTCTGTCGCTCACACACACACATAGAAAATTATAACCAGAGAACATAGCAGTTCATCTGAAAGAATATAACAGATTCAACAACGTGCTATCGAAGAAATGGTTATAGATAGGATGTAAATGTTTACTTGGCACAAAATGCACATGAATAATCAAAATTACCGCGTTTAAGAACAATGCAAGATGAAACGACATGATCAGTGTTGTTATGGTGTTGATAAATGTATAAGAAATTAGAATATTCCTGTCTACACATTAGCCTTATCGTACCTTGTGACAAGGAATCCTTAGAATACAGGATACAAAAGCCATTTAGTATTTGTTTTTCGTTCTTTATAAATCCGTTGCGATCCGCTATTCGGGAAATCTGCCTCGACATTGGAAGTGGAAAGACGGGGAATCGGGCGATGGCAGGAGACTCTCATGGGAATGGAAGGTTTCATTAATCTAGTTCTTTAGTTAAAGACAATTGAAAATTTTGAAAATACTCAAATGCGATCCGCTATATGGAAAATCTGCCTCTTTGTCAGAGGAAAGCGACTTAACTTGATGACAGCAGTAGACAGTTATAAATTATTAATGACAAATATTCCTTACGTTACGGTTGCTGTGCTTCCCTAATTAAATTTTAAAAATACTAAATTTCCATCATAAGAAAATGTTACATAACAATTAATGAAAATAATACAAATAGTAACGATGGTATGTGTAATGATATCAATAATGATCATGATAATATTACTTCTGCTACTACTGAAAGTAATGTGATGTTAATAATGATAATTGTAATGATAATAACAGTAATGATAATGATAATGATAATCATGATAATGAAAAGAGGTAGAAGAATAATGACAATAATTATAATATAGATAATAATGATAGTAATGATGATATTGAGATATCATCATCGTTATTACTGTTGTTATTAATATCCTTATTACTATCATTATTATTATCAACAGTCATTTTTATCAATTCATTATCATCATTACTATCATCATCATACATGTGCTTATTTCTATCATTATATATATATATATATATATATATATATATATATATATATATATATATATATATATATATATATATATATATATATATATATATATATACATACCGTATTGATACTATGGTAGAAAAAAACACAATGCATGAACTAAATTTATTGTAGAAAGTGAGACAACAGTTTCGGAATCGTCCTCGTGTGTGTGTGTGTGTGTGTGTGTGTATGTATATCTATATCTATCTATCTATCTATATCTATATATATATATATATATATATATATATATATATATATATATATATATATATATACCGTATTGATACTATGGTAGAAAAACCCACAATGCATAAACTAAATTTATTGTAGAAAGTGAGACAACAGTTTCGGAATCGTCCTCGTGTGTGTGTGTGTGTGTGTGTGTGTGTGTGTGTGTGTGTGTGTGTGTGTGTGTGTGTGTGTGTGTGTGTGTGTGTGTGTGTGTGTGTGTGTGTGTGTGTGCATACATATACATCGGAACAAATAAAGGACGATCTAAGTTCAATAAAGAAATGAGTGATTTAGTAAATAAGCTAGACAGATAGATGGCTAAATAGATAGATAAATGACTTGAATAGATAACCAGCCAAAAACGAATACAGTATTTAGATAGATGCATAAATGAATAAACATATAAAGAGTTGAACAGATAATGAAATGAATTGCTTAACACATACAATCAAAAGAGCTGAACAGATAATTAGATAAATCAATAAAAATAAAAAATCGACAATAATCAAACAAATAGATAAAAGTAGTTACATACCTTAAAAAGACAAACAAACCAAACAAATAGATAAAGTAGTTCCATACCTAAAAAGACAAACAAACCAAACAAATAGATAAAGGAGTTCCATAGCTCAAACAGACAAACAGACAAACAAACAAACAAACCTAACCAGTGAAAGGTGAGGTAGTAGGTCCCCCACTCCACCCCCCTCCGCCCCTCCCCCGCGAGGATGAGACTTCGCACCGAACAGAAGTCCACAGGGGGAGAGAAGTCTATCGCAGCCGCCCGGGGGATGGTGATGCTCAGGGGACTTAGGGCGACGTCAGCTCTCTGGGGAAGGGGGGGGATGGGGAGAGGAGGGGGTGGGGAAGGGGAGAAAGAAAGAGGAGGGGATGGGGAAGGAAGGGGATGGGTGAGGGAGGGGAAGGGGGAGGGAGGGGAAGGGAGAGGAAGGGATGGGGGAGGGAGGGGAAGGGGGGATGGGGAGAGGAGAGGAAGGGGGGGATGGGGAGAGGAGGGGAAAAGAAAGAGGAGGGGATGGGGAAGGAGAGGGAAGGGATGGAGGATGGGGGGAAAGGAGGAGGAGGAAGAAGAGGTGTGATGGGTGGGGAGGAGGGAAAAGGGTTGAAGGGGAAGGAGAGAGAGGGGGAAGGGTGAAAAGGGAAGGAAGGGAAGGAGAAGGGAGGGAAAGGGAAGGAGAGAGAGGGGTAAGGGGGAGAGAAGGAGGGAGAAGGGAAAGGATCGAAGAGGAGTAAGAGAATAGGGGATAGAGGTAGGAAGAAAGGATTGTCAAGGGGTAGAGGAGCAATGGAGAATGAGAGATGGGGAGCAAGGAGAGGAGAAAAAGGGGGATGAAGGAAAGGAAAATATTAATAGATAAAAAAAGAGAGGGGATAAAGAGGAGTTGATAAAGGAAAGACGAAGGATTGTGATATGGGGAAGGAGGGAAGAATAAACATAAGAGAAGAGGAAGAGGATGAATAGAAGAGACGGAAGGGAAAATTTTAGAAAGGAAGTAGAGAACGAAGAGGAGAGAATAGGAAAATGACGAGGATAAAGCAAAGAAAAATATGAAGAAGAGATGAAGAAAGGATTGGTAAATGGAGAAGGAGCGCAGGATAAGGAAGGGGAGGAATAGATAAATAGAATTATTAATAGAATAAGTGTCTCTTAAAGTCCCAGCCCCGTTTTAAAGTATCAAAGTGTTCTTTCAGTTAAAATCATGAGGGGAAGTGTCTTTCCGAGTCGAAATCAGAGACAGAAAAAAATATTCAGCCAAAATCGGAAAAAAAGTGAAGTGGCTTTTCAGTCCAAATCAGGAACCATTTTGTCAACTGAGTCTTTGGCCTTCTGAGAGTCTACACGTGGCTGTGGAGAAAGAGAAAGGGAGATAATAATAATAAAAATGATGATAATAATAATAATAATAATAATAATAATAATAATAATAATAATAATAATAATAACAATAATAATAATGATGATAATGTAAAAAAGTTAATGAAGATTTTTTTTCAGGTCAAATACTCAGGGCTAGAAAATTTAATAATGCATATGATTTCTTTTTCTTTCATTATTATGATGTTTATTTATTTTAGTTTTTTTTCTTTTTGTTTTATCTTCGTAACATCAAAAACGTGCTTTTCTCCCATCATTCTCATTTTTTTTCTTTTTTAAGTCTTTTATTACCCGTTTTTCGTTTCTTTCTCTCTCTCTCTTTGTTTTCTTTTTCTTTTTCCTTGTAACAATAATTATTCTTAATTTCTTTTTTTTTCTCTCTCTCTTTCCTTCTTTATTTGTCTTTCCTTTCCCGTTTATTAGTCTTTAACCTTTTCTACTATTTCTTATTCTATCTTTCTTCTTTATTTTCTTCCTTTTATTTCATTTATTCCTTCTTTTCCTTCCTACCTTCCATCATCCTTCTTAATTCCTTTCCTTCTTTCTTCCCTCTACTGCGTCCTACTTTTCTCTCTTTCTATTCCTTTCTTTCCTTCATAATCTCTACATCTTTCCTATTATTCTCTTTCTTTCCTATCCTCTCCTCCTTTCCTATCTTCCTTCTCCACTTTTCCCCCAGTTCCTTCATCCTCCCTCTTCCCTCCCTATTCTTTCCCTCCATCCCTGTTCCCCTTTCTCTCCCTATTTTATCTTCCTCCCCATCCCTTCATTCTCGCCTCTCCCTCTCCTTTCTTATCCCTTTTTCCCCTTCCTCCCCACCCCTTCTTCCCCATCTCTATTCTTCTCTTCCTTCATCCCTTCCCCATTTCCTCCCCATCCATTCCCCAATCACTCCCCAATCCGACAAGCCCCGACCAGGAACCATTGGCAATCCAATCCCTTCCCATTCCCCAATCCTTCCTCAATCTCTTCTTCATTTCCTCTCCAGTCCCTTCCCAAATCCCTTTCCCATTTTCTCCCCAATCCCTTTTTATCCCTTCCCCCATCTCCTCCCCAACCCCACCCCAATCCCCCTGCTTCCTCCCCACCCCACTCCAATCCCTTCCTTAATCCCTCTATTTCCCCCCCACCCCACCCCAACCCCTTCCCATACCCACCACCCTTCCCCAACCCCTTCCCCTCATCCCACCCCAACCCCTCCCCCCATCCCACCCTTTTCCAACCCCAACCCCTTCCCCAATCCCTCTATTTCCTGCCCATACTACCCCAACCCCTTCCCCATCTCACCCCAACCCCTTCCCCATCCCACCCCAGCCCCTTCCCCATCCCTTCCCCAACCCCTCTATTTCCTCCCCACCCCACCCCAACCCCTTCCCCATCCCACCCCAACCCCTTCCCAATTTCCTCCCCATCCCACCCCACCCCAACCCCTTCCCAACCCCTTCCCCATCCCAACCCAACCCTTCCCAACCCCTTCCCCATCCCTACCCATCCCACCCCAACCCCTTCCCCCTACCCCACCCCAACCCTTCCCCATCCCACCCCAACCCCTTCCCCAACCCTTCCCCAACCCTTCCCCAACCCTTCCCCAAGATTACCTGCTTCACCAGATCCCCGACGAGCCCCGACCAGGACCCATTCGCCATCGGGACTCCATATTCCCCGTCCTCAGTCACCACCCACTCGATCCTGCAGGAGACACAGAAGAAGGAGGTGGATAAAGAGGGAATAATGAAAGATATGTGAAGGATTAGGTGAAAGGGAAGATAACCATAAAGGGTGAATATAGACATGAATAAAGAGGGAATAATGTTAAGATATGTGAAGGATTAGGTGAAAGGGAAGATAATCATAAAAAAGGGGGTGATAAAGGATGGGTATAGACATGAATAAAGGAGGAATAATGAAAGATATGTGGAGGATTAAGTGAACGGGAAGATAATCATAAAAAGAGGATGATACAGGGTGAATATCGACATGAATAAAGGAGGAATGATGAAAGATATGTAAAGGATTAGGGGAAAGGAAAGAAAACCATAAAAGGGGGTGATAAAGGATGAATATAGACATGAATAAAGGAGGGATGGTAAAAGATATGTGTAGGATTAGGGGAAAGGAAAGAAAACCATAAAAGGGGGTGATAAAGGATGAGTATAGACATGAATAAAGGATGAATAATGAAAGATATGTGAAGGATTAGGTGAACGGGAAGATAATCATAAAAATAGGTTGATAAAGGGTGAGTATAGATATGAATAAAGGAGGAATGGTGAAAGATATGTGAAGGATTAGGTGAAAGGGGAAATAATCATAAAAAAGAGGATGGTAAAGGGTGAGTATAGACATGAATAAAAGAGGAATGATGAAAGATATGTGAAGGATTAAGGAAAAGGAAAGATAATCATAAAAAAAGGGTGATAAAGGGTGGGTATAGACATGAATAAAGAAGGAATGGTGAAAGAAATGTGAAGAATTAGGGGAAAAGAAAGAAAATCATAAAAAGGGGGTGATAAAGGATGGGTATAGACATGAATAATGGAAGAATAATCAAAGATTTGTGTAGGATTAGGGGAAAAGAAAGAAAATCATAAAAAGTTGGTGATAAAGGATGGGTATAGACATGAATAAAGGAAGAATAATGAAAGGAATGTGAAGGATTATGGGAGGGACAAAATGTATAAGGGAAGGAAGGATGGAATGAGAGATTAGAGAAGGAAGGATGGTAGAAGGATAGAGATGGAAGGTGATAAAGGAAAGGTATAAACGTGTGGTGGAAGATGAAATAAAGAAAATCATAAAAAAGGGGCTGATAAAGGGAGAATATAGACATGAATAAAGGAAAAATGATGAAAGATGCATGAAGAATTATGTGAGGGATGAAGTGACAGGTTAACGAAGGAGGAGAGATAAGAGAGAGAGAATAAATAACGTATTTTTTTCCTGAAAAGGGATATAGAGATTTGATAAATGAGGAATTCATACAAAGGGGAAGGAAGAATGATAAAAGAAATTATAGTAATAGGTGATAAATGAGAGGTATAGACAGGAATAAAGGAAGGATGATAATATATATATAGAAAAAGAGATAAAGAGATAAATGGATGAAGGATGAAAGATGAGAAAAATAGGAAGGGGTGATAAAAGAGAGACACAGACAAGAATAAAGGATTTAAAAAAATATAGAAATAGGTAATAAGGGAGAGGTATAGACATGAATAAAATACGAATGATTAAAAAAGTGATAGAAAGGGGTGATGAAGAAGGAATAATAAAAACATGGATAAAGAAAGAGAAAACAAATGTCGAAGATAAGAAGACATAACGGTGATAACTCTCCTTCCAGACGATCCAGAAGGGGAAATAAAAAAGGGTTGATAAATGAGAAATATACACATGATAAAGAGAACGTAGAGATAATACGAGAAATCAGTGAAGGAGGAACAAAGGAGACAGAATGATAAACATCAAAGATAACAAGAAATGACGTTTCAAACTATTGTTCCCTTCGCTACTGAAGGGGAGATGGAAAGGAGGTGATAAAGACGGGAAATAGACATAAATGAAGGATGAAAAAGTGAAAGATGAACTGAGTTTACTTAAAGATAATAATGGAGATAAATGAATAAAAAGTGAAACCACTGATAAAAAAATATTCATCCCATTCGAAAATGGAAGAGATGGATAAAAGGAAGACGAAAAGAAAAGAGAAATAAAGATATGAATAAAGGACGAATGAGAGGGAATAAAGATGATGAATGATGAAAAAATATATATTAGTAATAGATACATAAATCAACGAGAAATACATAGAAATGAAGCGATAAAAGAGGGAAATAACAAGAATAGGAATTAGTAATAGATACATAAATCAAAATGCATAGAAATTAATTGATAAAAGAGGGAAATAACAAGAATAGGAATTAGTAATAGATACATAAATCAAAATGCATAGAAATTAATTGATAAAAGAGGGAAATAACAAGAATAGGAATTAGTAATAGATACATAAATCAAAATGCATAGAAATCAATTGATAAAAGAGGGAAATAACAAGAATAGGAATTAGTAATAGATACATAAATCAAAATGCATAGAAATTAATTGGTAAAAGAGGGAAATAACAAGAATAGGAATTAGTAATAGATACATAAATCAAAATGCATAGAAATTAATTGATAAAAGAGGGAAATTACAAGAATTTAAAATCATATCCTACTCCCTTCTGACAAGGATACACTTGATGGATAGGGAAGGATAAGGGAGATTAGGATACAAATGAATGATGTGTAGAGAAAAAAAATAAATGATTAATAAAGATAAATGATAAATGAAATTAATAAATGAATGACTGATAGAGAAAGAAAATGAAAAATAAATACTGAAAAATTATACATGAAATGAATAAATTAATGATCTGTAGAGAAAAATAAATGATAATGAAGAAAGAGAAATGGTAAAATGAAATGAATAAATTAATGGCATGTGGACGAAAAAATGAAACATGAATAAAGAGAAAAAGGATAAATGAAGGAGATATAGAGGAAAACTAACAATAAATAAAGAGTAAATAATGAATGGAATAAATAAATGAACGAGATGTAGAGAAAAAAGAATAATAAATGAAGACAAAATTAATTAACGGAATAAATAAATGAATGTTATGTAGAGAGAAGATGAATAATAGATAAACAGAAATAAATGAAGAATAATGAACAAATAGATATAAGTAATAATCAAAGGTAAAGGACGAATAAAGAGAAGATTGGGATGAATTAAGATCTGGAAGAACAGAAATAAAAGAGGACTTAAAGAAAGAGGTAAAAAAAATAATAAATGATAAAATGGAGAAATAAGTGAAGGATTAATTATCAGATTAACGAAGGATAATGGAAGAGAAACTGAGAAAGTAATTGATAAAGACTAGAGATAGAGAAATGGAAGTAAAAGAAACATTAAAAAGAGACAAGGAAGAGAGAAAAATCAAGATAAAGAGGGAGATAAGAGAGAGAGACTGAGGATTCAAGGAAAGATATGAATAACAGAATGAAGACAAGAAAGACAAGGAAGAGAGAGAAAGCAAGATAAAGAGGGAGATAAGAGAGAGAGACTGAGGATTCAAGAAACAGAAGAATAACAGAATGCAGACAAGAGAGACAAGGAAGAGAGAGAAATCAAGATAAAGGAGATAAGAGAGAGAGACTGAGGATTCAAGGAATATGTAAATCACAGAATACAGAAACTAAATTAAGATTAGCAATAACAATAACTCACAAAAGCCAAAACAAACTTTACGTAGAAGATATTAAAATAAAAAAATAATAATAAAATAAAAAAAAAACATACCAAATCCACACTTTACAAAGAAGAGATTAAGATAAAAAAAAAATAAATAAAAACTAAAAAACATATAAATCCCACACGAATATCTTATTTTCATTTATCTACACTAAAAAAAATACAAAATAAACACAATCACCCTTATCCCGAAGTGAAGGAAGGAACATTATCACAATCTCTAAACATTTTACTTATTCATTGACGGAATCTTCTTATCAAAAAGCCTAAGAGGTTTATACGATAAGCTGCCCTGCTCTGCCCTCTAGCCTGGTTTGACCTCATAAATGGATAAAGAACATAAACAGAGTCAGCGTTTTCAAGACGAGGTCAAACTGGGTCCGTTTGGATTGCGTCAGAGGAAAGAGGAGAGACACGGATGCGATAATAACAGTATTGGTGATAATGGGGATGATGGTAATAATGATAATAACATTATAAATAACAATAATGATGATAATAATGACAATGATAATAACAATAATAATAGCAATGATAATAACATTAAAGATAACAATAATGATAACAATGATAATAACAATAATAATAACAATAATAATAACAATAATAATTACATTGATAATAACAATAATGATTACAATAATAATAACAATGATAATAACAATAATAATAACATTGGTAATAGCAATAATAATAATAGTAATGATAACAATAATAATAACAATGATAATAACATTGATAATAGCAATAATGATGGTAGTAATGATGATGATACTAATGATGATGGTTATTATGATAATGATGATAACGATAATCATGATAAGAATGGTGATAGTAACAGTAGCAATGATGATAATGATAATAGCAATAATGATGATGATGATAAAGATCATACTAATAATGATGATAAGATGATGATAGTAATAATGATAATAGTAATGATAATGAAAATGTTGATGATGGTGATAATAATGACAATAATGATAATAATAACAATAATACTAAAAAAAATAATATTAATAATAATGATGATAATGATACTAAGAAATAAAATAAGATAATAATCATAATGATAACGATGATAATACCAATGATTATAAAAAGAAGAAAAATAACGATAATATTAACATTAGGATGCACAGTCTATGTTAAAATCAAACTCATAATTTCACACTAACCGAAAATTCAGTTGCCGCTCCAGGATTCTCATGATGTCGACGAGAAAACCTTCGAATTGTAATTTTCCTTTGTCGTCCATCTTGAAAAGCACGTATGGGGGATTCTACCGGGGGGGGGGGGAGTCGCGACATTAGAGAAAACGGAATTTGTTGTTAGGGAGACTATGGTAAAAATGGGGGTTGGTTTTCATGCATGTTTTATGTAATTCTGTGGGTTTTTTTATGTCTTCGTTTTATATGTGAGTGTTAAGGTGATTTTCATTATGTTTGTTTTCCGTTTTGTTTCTCTTATCTATCTATCAACCTATATATATTTCTTTATTTATACATAATTAAGTGTCTTATATACATACAAATATATACACGAAAATACATATATACATATGAAGATATGAATGTATACATGTGAATATAAAGGCACACACACATACACAAGTGTGTATATATATTTGTGTGTGTGTGTGTGTGTGTGTGCGTGTGTTCGTGTGATTATAAACAGCATATTGTGTATGGATACACAGATACGCATGCACACATACACACAAAAGCATAGTTATGTATGTTTTCGTGTGTGTGTGTGTGCATACTCGCACATACACAATAAAGTGTATAAAATCCCATGCACACACACACAAAAAAAAAAAACATCTCTAAAAATAAGCCTAACCAAATGGCATTTAGTGACAAAATAACTCCCAAAATAGTTCCCACTCTTCTCCCTTCTCTCTCTCTCTCTCTCTCTCTCTCTCTCTCTCTCTCTCTCTCTCTCTCTCTCTCTCTCTCTCTCTCTCTCTCTCTCTCTCTCTCCTATTCTTCTTCTTCTTCTTCTTCTTCCTCTCGTTTCTCTTTCCTCTCTTTTCTACGTCTCTCTCTCCTATTCTTCTTCTTCTTCTTCTTCTTCTCGTTTCTCTCTCCTCTCTTCTCTACGTCTCTCTTTCCCATCTTCTCTCCATTCTTCTCCCCATTTTCTCTATCCTCTACCCCCCCCCCCTGCTCTCTACCTTCCCCTCTCCTTTCTTTCTTCCTTCTCATTCTTTCCTTCTCCCCTTCCCTCTCCTTCTCCTCTTCCCTACATTCTTCGTTTTCGGTGTGTCATTCTCCTTATTTCTTCTTTATCCCTCCTCTTCCTTTTCCATCCATTTCTGTATTTCTTTTTCTTTCTCTTTTTCCTATTCTTTCAGCCTATCCTTCTTCCCATCTTCTCACTCTTCTCTTTTTCTATGCCACTCCCTTGGTTTCTCTTTTTTGCTTCTTCCTGTCCATCTCCCCCTTTTTATTCTCATCGAATTTTCCTTTTTCCTTTATCTTATCTTTTCCCTTTCCTTTTTCATTCTCATATTTTTTCCTCTTTATTTGCCTCTCCTTCTTTTCTTATTCCATCTCTTCTCCCTTTCCTTCTTCTTCTTCTGTCAATCTTCTTCTGTCCTTTTTTCCTCCTCTTTCCCTTTCTTTTTTATCATTCTTCCACTCTCTCCTTTTCATTTCTTTCGTTTCCCCCTTTCCTTCATCTGTTGTTTCAGACAATTATTTTCCCTCTATTCCTATATTTCCGTCTACCTCTCATTTACTTTGTTCCTCTTTTTCTTTAGTCTCTCTTTCCTTCTTCTTCTTCTCTCTCTCTCTCTCTCTCTCTCTCTCTCTCTCTCTCTCTCTCTCTCTCTCTCTCTCTTTCTCTCTCTCTCTCTCTCTCTCTCTCTCTCTCTCTCTCTCTCTCTCTCTTCTCCTTCATTCTTTCTTTCTATTCCATCTTCCTTTTCTCACATTCTCATCGCCACAACAATAAATATAATATTAGCAATGATGATCATAATAACAATAATGATGTTGTTGATGATGATAATAATAATTAGAATAATAATGATAATAATGATAATGATAGTGATGATGATAATGGTAATAACAATAATGATGATAGTAATGAAAATAACAATGATTATAAAAATAGTAATAATAGCAATGATGATAATAATAATAATTATTATTATTAGTGTCATTATCATATTATTATTGTTGTTGCTATTATAATGATAGTTATAATAACAGTGACTAATAATGATAATGATAATGATAATAATAATATTGATAGTAAGAACAGAAATAATGATAATGATAATGACAATAATAATTAGAACAAAAAGTAATAGAAATAAAAATGATAATAATAATAATAATAATAATAATAATAATAACAACAATGATAATAACTAAAAAAGAATAATGATAAGAGTAGTATCAATAGCCAAAATAACTATTATCATAATATGATAGTCATAATGATAATGATAACAATAATAATGACAATGATAAAAATAGTAATGATAATAACAACAATAATACAATGCTAATAATATTAATACAAAATGATGATTATTATAATAATTATAATATTAATGATAATGATATTAATAATGATGATAATAATAATGGTAATGATAATAAAAATAGCAAAGATAATAATAACAATGATAATAGCAATAACAATAATAATGATGATTATAATGATGATAACGATGATAAAAATAACGATAACGATAACAACAAAAAACAAAAGACGGGCCTTAACACTACCCACACCACGACCAACAAGACCAACAGCTACCTCAATGACCGCCACGCGAACAGAATTCCCCGCGAAGTCCTTTGGTGCGACCATATTCCTCCCCCTGTGGACTCCCAAGGACGCCCCGCCCTCAGGAGACCACGCCCCGACCACCTCCTCCGCCGCCGGCCGTCCCTGGGACTCCTCGGCGAAGGAAAACACCTCCCGGAACTCCAGCAGATTCTCCTGTAGGCGAGGCAGAAGGAGGAGGATAAGGGGAGGGAGTTGAGGTGAGATTCCCGCGGAAGGATAAAAGGATTGGGGTTAATAGGGTGTCCTGGGGGGCTGGTCTAATGAAAAAGGTTGAGGGGGAGGGAGGGAGGGCGTAGGAAGGTGGGTGGGGAGGACAGAGGGTGAGGGAGAGGGAGGGATGAAAGGGAGGGAGGGGGTAGGAAGGTGCGGAAGGACAGAGGGGGAGGGAGGGGGAGGGATGGAAGGAGGGGAGGGAGGGGGGGAAGGGTGAGGAAGTGAGTGGGTGGCAGAAAGGGAACAGGAGAGAGAGAGAGAGAGAGAGAGATGAAAAGGTGAGACGGGAGAGAGAGAGTAGGAAAGGTAAGAGAATAGAAGAAAGAAAGAGAGGAAGAGAGAGAGAGAGAGAGAAAGATGCCTAGGTTGTTAGATCTTTGAGTGTTAATTTGGAATTACCATTATCATAATAATTTCTTTTACAGTTTATATAGTAGTGGTTAGTATGAATATCATTATGATTATTAATATTTATTTATTTATTTATTTTATTTATTTATTTATTTTTTTTTTTTTACTCATGAAATCTTGGATATAATGATATAACATAATTGCACTTAGAACTTTTATTTCGATAATGTAAGCTGTAGGAAAATAAAGGGTATTTTACTTTTGATATGTAAATGTTATTAAGGTGATAGCTACCGTGGGATAATCATTTTCTCGAGTGTTGGATAAATAAACATCCTTTTCATTTCTCTCCCTTTGTCCCCCACCCCTCCCTCCTTCACCAGATCCTTCGTTCTCTTCCTTGCTCTTTACCCTCCCTTTTTCCTCTCTTTCCCTTTTTTCTTTACCCTCTCTCACTCCCTCCTTCTTTCTTTACCCTTCCTCATTCCCTCCTTCGCTCTCTTACTCTCCACCCTTATCTTCTCCTCCTCCTCGTTCTCTTGTTTCCCTCCACTCCTCACTCCCTCCTTCGCTCTCCCTCTTCCTCACTCCTCCTTGCATTCTCCACCCTTCAACCCCCGCCTCCTCACTCTCTCCCCACCTCCCTTCACCAAACCCGCAACCAATCCCTGCACTATTCTACTTCACTTCCTAGGAACTCGACCCTCCTTTTCCCCTCCTCGTTCTCCGCCATTCCTCCACCCTCATCTTTCACTCTCCCTCCCCTCCTTCGACCTCCATAACCCCTCTCCTCTCCTCCCCTCCCTTCCTATCCCCTCTTCTACTCCCAATCCTCCCCTCCCTCCTTTCACTCCCCTCCCCACCCCTCCCTCATCTCACTCCCCTCTCCACCTCTCCCTCCCCTCCTCTCATTCTCCCAATCCTCCTCCGCTCCCTACCCCTCCTCCATCTCTCTGCTCCCTCACCTCTCCCTCTCCTCATTCCCCAATCCTCCCCTCCCTCCTCTCCCTCCCCTCTTCTCCCCAATCCTCCCTCCTCCCTTCTCTTCCTATCCCTCCCTACCTCTCTCTCCCTCCCTCCTTCTCCTCCCTCCCCACCCCTCCCCTCCCCCACCCCAACCCCACCCACCTTAGGCTGAACGACCAGGTAATTCATCCTCCTCCTGATCCTGGGAGCGCGGGCGTGGGCGGGCAAGAGAAGAACCACGTGGGCGGCCCTGGTCCTTCCCTCCTGCTCCTCCGCCCTCGCCAGGTCCTCCATCACGGCGGCCGCGCCCTCCACGCCCTCCTGCGGTGGATGCGGATTAGTGACTTCACGGGAGGTGGATCATGACGTCAGAGAGGGTAGCTATGACGTCATGAACCCTCCTGCGGTGGATGGGGATTAGTGACGTCACGAGGGGTGGATCATGACGTCGGAGAGGATATGACGTCATGAAAGATAATGATATCACAGGGGATAATTGATGACGTCACACAAGACGTTTATGATGTCTATTAGGAAGTCTGGTGACATCACAGAAGTATTCAAGTTCTTTTGTAAATAATAAAAGTTTTTAGGGAAATAAGAGGCGTCTTTAAGAACATTGTAAAATGAACCGATAATATAATGAAAGTTACTGATGACTTCACATGAAAAATCGAATGACATCACAGAGAAAAAACATCTTCGCCAAATACACATATGACATCACAGGGTAAGGGTGACAGACTGATATATGACGTCACAGGGGACTCTGTTTAAATAGCCACACGGAAGATCGATGACGTCACGAGAGAGATATAAAAACGCAATTCGTGGATCCTGTGTCGGCGTTAACGAGCGCTGTGACGTCACGAGAGCGGAGTCGAGTTGCCTGCTGTCACGTTGTCTTTCATTTTTTATTCACTTCCTTCTTCCTCTTCCTTCTTCCTCTTAGTATTGCTGGCATTATTATTGTTTTTTTTTCTTATGATTCTTTTCATTTCTTTTTCGTCTTCTATGTTTTACTCTTCTTCTTCATCAGTTTCTTCTTTTCTTCTTTCTCTTTTTGTTTTTCTCCATTTTTTCTCTATTTTTCTCTTCTTCTTCATCCTCCTCTCCTTCTTCTTCCTCTTCTTCCTCCTCCTCTTCCCCCCTCTTCCTCTTCTTCCTCCTTTTCCTCTTCTTCTTCCTCCTCTTCCTCTTCTTCTTTCCTCTTCCTCTTCTCCCTCCTCCTCTTTCTCTTCTTCTTCTACAAAAAGAAACAGACATACAGACAGAAAGAAAATAGAGAGAGTTGTGATAGAGATAGAGGAGAGAGAAGAAGAAATAACTGAAAAAAGTGAGAGAAACAGAGGAGACAGAATAGAGTGAGAAAGATTGCTAGAGAGAAAAACGATATGTAGAGAAAGAGATCGATTGAGAGACAAAGGGCAGAAGAGAGAAAAATATGCATGGATTAATGAAGAGAGAGGGAGAGAGAGAGAGAGAGAGAGAAAGAGAGAGAGAGAGAGAGAGAGAGAGAGAGAGAGAGAGAGAGAGAGAGAGAGAGAGAGAGAGAGAGAGAGAGAGAGAGAGAGAGAGAGAAACAGAGATAGAGACAGAGAGAGACAGAGGCAGAGACAAAGAGAAAGAGAGAAAGACAAAGAGAGAGAGAGAGAGAGAGAAGAAGAGAGAGAGAGAGACAGAAAGACAAAAAGAGAGAGAGAGAAATAGAAAATGAGATGAAAAGAGAGAGAGATTTCCTATTGTTTTCCAATGTTCCTCTTCCCACTCCTTTATTATTTATCATTCTCGGTATTTTAGGCAGTTTCCATTACTTACCATCTATGCAACAGATTGTTATTCATTCATTCCAATTTGAAAATTAAAAGTCATTATTCACGTAACACACAGATAATCAAATATAATAATGATGAAAAAAATATTAACAATGACACTTAATGATTGATTATAATAATTCGTTAAAACAATCACAGATTAATTCCTTATAAAAATCATAGGTAGTTTATACATACGGTGAGAATAACACGGTGTCAACAACGGCCCGATTTCCCGCGCTCATTCCCACGGTGAAAATAATCGAACGACGCATTCGAAACTCAACGAAAGTCCGATGAGGAACACAAACAAAACTTTGCAAAGAATGATGATTAAAGATAAATACAGATTTTCGTTGCTGTTGTTGTTTCTGAATAGTTATTGTTGCGGTGGACTTGAAATTAGGAGAGAATATGGAGGAGGGAGGGAGGGAGGGGTGGGAAGGTGAGGTTTGAGGGGGAAGGGGGAAGGAGAGGAAGAGTGAGAGTGAGAGTGTGTGTGTTTGTGTGTGTAAACACACGCACACACAAATATACACATAAAGAAAGATGGAGAAAGAGAGAGAGAGAAAACGAGCGAGGCGTAAAAAGGGAGAGAGAGAAAGAGAAGTAGGGAGAGACAGAGAGAGAAGCAAAAAAGAGAGACAGAGAGAGAAAAACAAAACAGAGGGACAGGGACAGAAGAAAACAAAAAGAGACAGACCAACAGACAGACAAAGAGACAGACCAACAGAAAAAAAAATATACAATGCGGATAGATAGATAGAGAGAGAGAGAGAAACACGAGAGAATTCCCCACCCCCACCCCCACCCCACCCCCTCCCTCTGTCATCGACTCCTCACTTCTCCCTCTCTTTTCTCCTTCCTTCCTTTCTATCGCCTGTCTCTCTCCCTCTCTCTATCTCCTCTCCCCAACCCTCTCAGTTACCGCAGCCAATATACCTTCAAGAACGGCGATGTATATACAACAGCTAATCCACACAAGGAGGGTGAGAGGCGGCCTGGAAATACATTAATATACTTATCGACTTTCTACACTCTACACAAACCGTATCTATTCATGTAGAAAGAGTATGAAGAGTGAAGAGAGAGATATGCATTTAACCGGTTTCGATTACATCTTCGTTAGAAATACTTGGCTTTTTATATATTATCTTTCTTTTTTTTCTTTTTCTGCTTTTTTTGTATTTTGTTGTTCTTTTGCTTTCCTATGTCTATTCTTTTCGATCTTCTTCAGCTACTTTTTCTGTGGTATCTATCTATGATTCTCTTAGTTTCTCTCTCTCTCTCTCTCTCTCTCTCTCTCTCTCTCTCTCTCTCTCTCTCTCTCTCTCTCTCTCTCTCTCTCTCTCTCTCTCTCTCTCTCTCTCTCTCTCTCTCTCTCTCTCTCTCTTTCTCTCTCTCTCTCTCTCCACATTGTCTTATGTATATATTGTATATTTGTGTGTATGTGTGTGAGTGTGTGTTTGCATTCATGTATGTACGTTTGTATGCATGTATGTATATGGATTTATACATGCATATATTTATATATTTATAACTATGTGTGTGTTTCTGTACATATAAATATTTATCATATTTGTCTATTTCCTTTTTCATATGCTTTTTTACAATCCAGTATTCTCATATTCTAATTTTTCCTTAAAAGATCTTGACGTCCAACAGTTACAAGATAAAAAACAAAAAACAAATAGATAGATAAATAAAAAATGTTTAGTATATCATAACAAAATCAAAACAGCACTAAAGGCATGATATAACAAATGAACGCCAGCATGACCACAGTTACTCTATATGCATAACTCTACGGCCCAGACCCCGCGTTTCACTTACACATCCCTGGCTGCCTTGAGGACGAGAGCACAAACAAGAGGTGGAGAGACAGAGAGATGGACGGGGAAAGACAGTGATAGACAGTGAGAAAAGCAGATAGACATAGAGAATAAGAGACAGAGAGAGATAGAGAGAGAGAGAGAGAGAGAGAGAGAGAGAGAGAGAGAGAGAGAGAAACAGACAGAAACACGGAGAGACAGGGAGGAAGAGAGAAAAACAGACACAGACACACTCACACACACACGCATTTAGAAAGAGGCAAATAATCAGAGACAGACAGTCAGAGAAAATGAGAGAGAGGGGGAGGGAAGGAGAGGGCTGGAAAAAGAGAGAGATTTAGAACAGAAGAAAAAAAATATATGTTTTTTCGCCTGCAGAACCTATATATAAAACCCACCCCCTTCCTCCTTTCATCCCCCCCCCCCAGGCATTGAAAAGCGAAGGTAAAAACACCCATAGAGATAGCCGGAGAGAATGAGACATCTCAAGTGAAAAAAGAAAAAATTCTCACTTATAAAAAAACTTTTTCCTTCGATTGCTGAAAATCTAAGAAAGAGAGGGAGAGAGAGAGAGGGGGGGAGAGGGAGAGAGAGAGATAGAGAGAGAGAGAGAGAGAGAGAGAGAGAGAGAGAGAGAGAGAGTGGGAGGGAGGTAGGGACAGATAGAGAGAGAGAGTGAGAGAGAGTGAGAGAGAGATCAATGTCACTTCACACAGAATCTATTTAAAAAGGATGTTTTTTTCCCTTACAAAACTTATGCATAAATACCCCCCTTCCTTTTCTTTCCTGTCCCCTTCACCTGTTGAAAAATTCGGAGACAAAAACACCTTCTACGATTCATACAAATTTATGCAAATGAGACTACTTCTCCTCAAGGATCTCTCCCAAATAATATTGTGTCGAAAGCCATGATTTATGTGTAGGGGGAAACAGCACCTTCTGCGTCCATAGCCACGCCCCCTCTTCTCACTTTCTTTGTTTCTCTTTCTCTTTGTTTTTCTTGTTTTGTGTGAGGATTTTCAGCGATGATTTTTGTTTTGTTTGTTTGTTTTTGTACTGGACCAACGACTGGAATATTGTTATGATCATCAGCGTTTATGTTATTATTATATATGTATTTGACGTTTGGATTATCTCTGTTGTCGGTGTTATTACTGCTGTTGTTTCTGTTGTTTTCGTGGTCATCGGGATTCTATGGTCAAGATCCAGTCGCAGAAATCGTCATTTTGCATCATAACAATCTTCTAAAAATAATAATAATAAATAAATAAATAAATGAATAAATAAAAAGGCGTGATCTTTGTATTGGAAAACTCGTTGGCATTCCCTGGCGCTGTTAGGGACTAGAGTGCCAGGTAATTTACATTATATAGAGTTCAGAGAATGAGCAGAAGAAGAAGAAAAAGAAGAGGGAGAGAGAGAGAGAGAGACAAAGAGAGAGAGAGAGAGAGGGGGAGGGAGGGAGGGAGGGCAGGAGGGAGAAGGAGGGGGGAGGGTGGAAGAGAGGGAGCGGGAGAGAAGAAAAAAAGAGAAAAAGAAGGGAAAAAAGATAAATAAAGACTATCTGCTACCTTGACATCTCTTTCTCTTTTGTGTCTTCCAACTGCTGTCCACGTTTTCCTCTTGTGATCGGCAGATAGACAAAGATAAAGACAAAAAAAACGACAATAAAATGTCCTCCCTGTAGTTTTCTTCTTTTTGTGTAACATAAAGTATGAATGTGCGTCATCTTAGTTTTGGATCTGGGTGTGTTAGACCAACAAGTATTTTGTGTGTGTGTGTGTGTGTGTGTGTGTGTGTGTGTGTGTGTGTGTGTGTGTGTGTGTGTGTGTGTGTGTGTGTGTGTGTGTGTGTGTGTGTGTGTGTGTGTGTGTGTGTGTGTGTGTGTGTGTGTGTATGTGTGTGTGTACAAACTAAAAATACCAAAGAAAGGATAAGAATCTTGAACTCTTGCAAATCGACACATACCTTTTGAAATAGAAAATATATCTATATCAGAAAAAAGTCTGAAATCCTTTGAACACCAACTTACATCTAATAGGATATAAGGACACTCACCACATTCCTCACACTTCCTCATAAATCAGATAAGATTCAGTACAGTGAATTACTCACAAAACGTAAATAGAATTAACTCACCTGGCTTACGGGAAGGAAAACGAGAGAATGGTAATAGCTGGTGAGGTCGAGGGCCGTCGTACAGGTGGTGGGCAGGTGGTGGAGGTAAAGGACGCGAGCCAGCTGTGTGCATTTGTCTGAAAGGGTTGTAGGTTGCGTTAATTGACGAGGGAGGATAGGTAGATATATAGGGATAAAGGGAGGGGGGAAAGGGAAGGTGGGAAGGAAGGAGGGAGGGCGAGTAGAAAGGGAGGTGGGGAAGGAAAGGGAGGGATTGAGAGAGGAAGAAGAGAGGTGGAAGGAGGGAAGGAAGGAGGGAGGGTGAGAAGAAAGGGGATGGGGGTATTGAAAGGGAGTGGAAGGAGAGAGGAAGAAGATGGGTAAGAAGGGGGGGGGGAGGGAAGGTGGGAAAGGAGGGAATGAAGGATGAGAGGAAAGGGCAGGAAAGATGGGGATAAGGAGGGGGGAGGAGGGAGAGAGAGAGGAAGAGAGGGGAGAATGGGGGGAGGAAGGATGGGAAGAGGGAGGGAGATGAAGAGGGCGAGAGAAGGATGGAGGTAAGAAAGAGAGGGAAGGAGAAAGGGGAGATGAAGGCTGATGAAAAATAGGAAGGAAGGAGGAAGGGAAGAAAATATGTGAGAGAAAGAGGGAAGAAGGGGGAGATGAAGAGATGAAGAGGAGAGAGATAACGAATAAGAGAGAAAGACAAAGTAAAACTGAATGAAAGAGAGACAGAAAAACAGAGAGGAAAAGAAAGAGAACAAAGAATGAATGAGAAAGAAAAGTCATAACAAACCACCCCTGCACATGAGACGAGACACCGCCCCCAACACCCATACACCAAAATGTCAACAAAGCCAACAATACCACCAAACATCAACCGAAAATAGCCCAAAATGACACCAACCTCCACCTCTCATCCTCCCTCAGCCACTCATCTTTAAGCATTATCTTCCCCCCAAACAAATCCTGAGCGAAGCCTAATCACACGCACACAAAGACAAAAAAAAAAAAAAGACGACGATAAATCAATGTCAACAAGAACGAAACACGAAGGGGAAGTTGTCGAAAAGTTGTGGATAATTAAGGATTTTTATGATATTGCGAAAGATAATGAAAATCTTCGGCGTGCTCGCGCTCTCTCTCTATCTCTATTTATCTGTCTATCTGTCTTTATCTTTATCTGTTTTTATCTCTCTCTCTCTCTCTCTCTCCCTCTCTCTCTCTCTCTTCTCTCTCTTTTCTCTCTCTTTTCTCTCTCTCTCTCTCCCTCTTTCCCTAACCTCCCTCTCTCCCTCCCACCTCTCTCTCCCTCTCTCCCTCTCTCTCCTCTCTCCCTCCCTCTCTCCCTCTCCCTCTCCTCCCTCTCTCCCTCCCTCCCTCTTCTCTCTCTCCCTCCCTCTCCCTCCTCCTCCCTCTTCCCTCCCTCCCTTTCTCCCTCTCTCCCTCTCTCCCTCCCTCCCTCCTTCTCTCTCCTCCTCCTCTCCCTCCCTCCCTCTCTCCCTCCTCTCCTCCTCTCTCCCTCTCTCCCTCCCTCCTCCCTCTCCCCCCTTTTCCTCTCTCCCTCCCCTTTCTCCCTCCCTCCCTTTCTCCCTCCCTCCCTCTCTCCCTCCCTCCCTCCCTCTCAGTCCCAAGTATTCAATCCCAAAGATGATTTATTAGACCAGATTATCGTGTGTAATAAAAGAGATGTTCGAGATAATGATAAGGAGTTTGGTAAAGGGTTGTGAAGGCAGGGAATGCACAGGAATGCATGCAACCCCGGCTGAGGTCCGAGTGAATAAGTGAGTGCATGTCCGTGTGAGTATTTACGCATGTACGCATATGAAGACATGCGTACACACCCCCACGGACGGATAGTAAGCCTATGAGCATACACACGCACACGAACACAATACAAATACACATATACATACATAAATACACAACACAAACACACACATACAAACACAACACAAACACACACATACAAACACAACTCAAACACACTCACATACAAACACAACACACACATACATACACAAACAAACTGGAACAAACTTACACACGCAGACCAAACTCACGCAATACAAACATGTGTATTACTCCCCTAAGAAAGAACAAAAAAAAAAAAAAAAAAAAGTAATCTTGCTTTCCTCGCTCTCACTCTCTCGATCTATCTATCTATCTATCTATCTATCTGCCTCTCGCTTATCCTCCCTCTCTCTCTCTCTCTATCTATCTATCTATCTATCTATCTATCTATCTATCTATCTATCTGCCTCTCGATTATTCTCTCTATCTATCTGCCTCTCTCTCTCTCTCTCTCTCTCTCTCTCTCTCTCTCTCTCTCTCTCTCTCTCTCTCTCTCTCTTTTGTCTATCCGATAATTCCATTCAGTCAACCGAAACAAGTCCCTCGAGAAATTAAGATCGTAACTTGCTTTTGTTTGCGATGAAAGCAAGACAAACATCTGAAAATATATGTTTAGCTTGTGAGGTCCGTGTGCTGCTTATGTTATTATTTGGAATAATTCAATTGTTGTGAATGTTATTGTTATCTGTTCCAATGTGTCTGTGTGTAGAGTGTGTGTGTGTGTGTGTGTATGTGTGCGTATTTGTGTGTGTGTGTGTGTGCGCGTGTGTGTGTGCGTGTGTGTGTGTGCGTGTGTGTGTGTGTGTGTGTGTGTGTGTGTGTGTGTGTGCGCGTGTGTGTGTGCGTGTGTGTGTGTGCGTGTGTGTGTGTGTGTGTGTGTGTGTGTGCTCTTATTACAGTACGCTGTAAACCCAAGTACTCTCTCTTCTTCTTCTTCTTCTTCTTTCTACCTTCCTTCCTTCCTTCCTCTCTCTCACCCTATCCGCACCTTTTGGTATACCCCATGTATGCAGATTTAATGTGTTTTAATTAATGATTTTCTAAGCCTCGCCGCCTATCAGATGAATGAGTATTAGATCCCATAATGATACCTGGTTCAATTAAGGTTTTCAATACCTTCAGTGTTTCTCTGCGGTTTTAGAACACCGTATAGTCGTGCTATATTCTCGCTGTGACTGTGTTTTGTTGTGAATGTAAGCATTTTGTGTGTTTGTGTTTGGGGAATGGGTGTTAGGGTGGCTGTAGGGTACGTTGCGTGTTTGTTTGTTGGTATATACATGTATATATATACATATATACATATACATATATCATAACACATACATACGTACACACACACAATCTCACCACCAGCACACTGCACAGACCCGAACACAGACACACATGCAATCCTTTAGTATTCGTTAAAATTTACATCCTCGTTACTCCCTCCTGTGAGGTCCTAAGTGCATAATTGTCTAAGTGTTTTAGAAAGGAAATGATTCACATTATTCATAAAATCGATGCCAATTTTCGTGTAGAAAGATGGTGCCTGTAATTTGTATTGTTCATTTCTTCTTCTTTTCCTTTCTTTCTTTTCGTTTTGCTTCTTTCGCAATGTTATTTTGTTTTCTTGATTTTTTGTTTCTGTGACAGATTTTCTTTTTTTTTATCTTTGTTTATCTATTCGTGTTTTTTTATAATTATTTTTTTCTCTTTTCTTTCTATTTGTATATGACTTTTCCCTTTATTTCGTCGGTTGGATAACTTTATTAATTTTTTTTATTACCTCCTTCAATATCATCACTATGATTTCCATCGTCATAATTCTTTCTTGTTTCGTTTTTTTTTTTTTAGTTCTCTTATTTTTTGTTATTTTCGTTTTCTTTTTCTTTCTTGTTCTTCTTCTTGTTACTCCTCCTTCTCCCCGTTCTCCTGTATCTTTTGCTTCGTTTTTTTCCCTCTATCCATATTCTTCTCTTTCTTTTCCTTCCCCTTCTTATCATTATCATTCTTTTTCTTCTTCCTTTCTTCCTCTTCCTCCTCCTCCATCTCCTCCTTCCCCTCCTCCTCCTCCTCCTCCTTTTCCTCCTCCCTCCCTCCCCCTCCTCCCTCCTCCTCCTCTCCCTCCCTCCCCTCCTCCTCCTCCTCCTCTCCCTCTTCCTCCCCCTCCTCCTCCTCAAAGATAAAAAAAAACTGTCACTGGAACAAAAAAATCAAGAAAACAAAACAACATTGCGAAAGAAACAAAACGAAAAGAAAGAAAGGAAGAGAAGAAGAAATGAACAATACAAATTACAGGCACCATCTTTCTACACGAAAATTGGCATCGATTTTATGAATAATGTGAATCATTTCCTTTCTAAAACACTTAGACAATTATGCACTTAGGACCTCACAGGAGGGAGTAACGAGGATGTAAATTTTAACGAATACTAAACGATTGCATGTGTGTCTGTGTTCGGGTCTGTGCAGTGTGCTGGTGGTGAGATTGTGTGTGTGTATGTATGTATGTGTTATGATATATGTATGTGTATATATGTATATATATACATGTATATACCAACAAACAAACACGTACCCTACAGCCACCCTAACACCCATTCCCCCTCCTCCTCCTCCTCCTCTCCCTCTTCCTCCCCCTCCTCCTCCTCCTTCCTTCCTGCTTCCCCCATGTCATTCACTATTGCATCATTCTCTTTACTATTACTCCGGCATTGATGTTGCGCCAAGTATCCCCGGGAATGATGAAGATAATGTTTCTCCCTCTCTCCTCTCCCTCTCTCTCTCTCTCTCTCTCTCTCTCTCTTCTCTCTCTCTCTCTCTCTCTCCCTCTCTCTCTCTCTCTCTCTCTCTCTCTCTCTCTCTCTCTCTTATTGATAATACAGTGATAATAATATTAATGAAGATAATGATAATAATAACAATGATGTTTTTTTTCTATCCCTTTCTTCCTAACTACTGTTGATAATAATTCATAACAAATTAATATCATGATAAATAATCCCTCATAACAGGTAGTTTAATTGTGGCTTTTCTACATTTGTTTCTTTCTTTCTCTTCTTCATAATTCTATTATGAACAAATCGCTTCGCTAAACATTCACGGAGGTAATATTACAAGAATGAAAAAAATATGCAAATACGATGCACAACATTTAGCTGCTATTTTTATCTGGAATTTCTTCAATAGCTGAACCATTCTAAGTTGAACGTAAAAGAATCAAAATTTCATGCTTCATTCATCCATATTTTCATTTTTATTCATTATCAATACCATTCTTTTTATCAGTCTATTTCTTGCTGTTTCTCACTACCTATTATACTGAAATTTAGTGAGTCATTCTTATCTAAGAAATGCAGTATAATTCTATCAATTTCGTTTATGATTAACGCCTTTTTCCAGTCATATTCTGTGATTGTTATAAACCCATTTAGAAATGTGATCATGCTTAAAAAACAAAATACCTCTTTTTAGATTTAAGAAATACAGTGTAACTATATCAATTTCATTTATGATTAACGCCTTTTCCAATCATATTCTGTGATTGTTATAAACCCATTTAGAAGTTTGATCATGCTTAAAACAACCAAATATCTCTTTTTAGATTTAAGTATATACGCGTCGTTACGAGAGCTTGTGAATTTGCAACACATCCATACATACATACATACATACATGCACTTCGACGGAAGCACAGAACACTCGGCCCCAATTGCTTGCTTTGTACCAAGAAGACAAAAGGATCCGTGACGTCACACCTCCCTGCAGTCAATTCCCTTAGTGATAATGGGACAATGCATTAGTTTTATTGCGTCAAGGTGAGAGAAGCGAGGTCACATTAGGGCGAGAGAGTTCAGGGTACTTGACCAATGCTGGGGGAGAAAGAGAGAGTGAAAGAAAGGGATAAAAGAGAGATGGGAGATGTAATGGACTAGAAAAAGAGGAAGAGAGAGATGATGTATTTTGACTAAGCGAACGGACAGGGAAAGAGGGAGAAACGAAGAGAGTGATTTACAGCGAGGAGAAAAAAATGGGAAAAGAGAGGGGACGAGATGAAAAAGGAAGATAAAGAAAAGGGAGGAGGAGAGAAAGGGGAATAAGAAAGGGAAGGGGAGAGAAAGAGGGATAAGGAGAAGCGCAATGAGACCAAAATGAGCTGGGCAGACAATTGGAAAATGGGCAAAATGTCAGAGAAAAGGGGATTATGTGTGTGGGTGTACATACATATACATACATACATATATATATACATATATATATATATATATATATATATATATATATATATATATATATATATATATATATATATATATATATATATATATATATATATATATATATATATATATATATATATATATATATATATATATATATATATATATATATACATATACATGTGTGTGTGTGTGTGTGTGTGTGTGTGTGTGTGTGTGTATGTGCGTGCGTGTGTGCGTGCGTGCGTGCGTGTGTGTGTGTGTTTGTACAGGCGACTTATTAAAAAGAGAGATTTAAAGGAATTACCGACATACTGCGGCTGCGTCACCAGCAGGAGCCGAGACACCCGCAGGTAGAGCGCGACCTCCCGCAGAAGCCCCGTCAGGATGTCCTCCGTCAGCACCAGGTCGCCGGACGTCGCTTCGGGAGGGGGTTCGGGGGGGGCGGGGGCGGCGACGAAGGGGGGCGTCGAGGAGGAGGTCGCCAGGTCCCGGATGTCTCTCGGGACGCGGGGACTCTCCTCTCGCCGTGACGTCATCGGCTCAGCTGACGTCTTCGGTCGCCATGACGTCATCGGATTTCTTGACGTCATCGGATTTCTTGACGTCACCGGATTTCTTGACGTCACCGGATTTCTTGACGTCATCGGTTTTCTTGACGTCATCGGATTTCTTGACGTCGTCGGATTTCTTGACGTCATCGGATTTCTTGACGTCACCGGATTTCTTGACGTCATCGGATTTCTCGACGTCATCGGATTTCTTGACGTCATCGGATTTCTTGACGTCATCGGATTTCTCGACGTCATCGGATTTCTTGACGTCATCGGATTTCTTGACGTCATCGGATTTCTCGACGTCATCGGATTTCTTGACGTCATCGGATTTTTTGACTTCACCGGATTTCTTGACGTCATCGGATTTCTTGACGTCATCGGATTTCTCGACGTCATCGGATTTCTTGACGTCATCGGATTTTTTGACTTCACCGGATTTCTTGACGTCATCGGATTTCTTGACGTCATCGGATTTCTTGACGTCACCGGATTTCTTGACGTCATCGGATTTCTTGACGTCATCGGATTTCTTGACGTCATCGGATTTTTTGACTTCACCGGATTTCTTGACGTCATCGGATTTCTTGACGTCATCGGATTTCTTGACGTCATCGGATTTCTTGACGTCATCGGATTTCTTGACGTCATCGGATTTCTTGACGTCACCGGTTTTCTTGACGTCACCGGATTTCTTGACGTCATCGGATTTCTTGACGTCATCGGATTTCTTGACGTCATCGGATTTCTTGACGTCACCGGATTTCTTGACGTCATCGGATTTCTTGACGTCATCGGATTTCTTGACGTCATCGGATTTCTTGACGTCATCGGATTTCTTGACGTCACCGGATTTCTTGACGTCATCGGATCTCTTGACGTCACCGGATTTCTTGACGTCATCGGATTTCTTGACGTCATCGGATTTCTTGACGTCATCGGATTTCTTGACGTCATCGGATTTCTTGACGTCATCGGATTTCTTGACGTCATCGGATTTCTTGACGTCATCGGATTTCTTGACGTCATCGGATTTCTTGACGTCATCGGATTTCTTGACGTCATCGGATTTCTTGACGTCATCGGATTTCTTGACGTCATCGGATTTCTTGACGTCACCGGATTTCTTGACGTCACCGGATTTCTTGACGTCATCGGATTTCTTGACGTCACCGGATTTCTTGACGTCATCGGAAACGAACCTCGAGTCGAAGCCGAAGTCGGAACAGGAAACGAACCTCGAGTCGAAGCCGAAGTCGGAACAGGAAACGAACCTCGAGACGAAGCCGAAGTCGGAACAGGAAACGAACCTCGAGACGAAGCCGAAGTCGGAACAGGAAACGAACCTCGAGTCGAAGCCGAAGTCGGAACAGGAAGCGAACCTCGAGACGAAGCCGAAGTCGGAACAGGAAACGAACCTCGAGACGAAGCCGAAGTCGGAACAGGAAGCGAACCTCGAGACGAAGCCGAAGTCGGAACAGGAAACGAACCTCGAGACGAAGCCGAAGTCGGAACAGGAAACGAACCTCGAGTCGACGCCGAAATCGGAACAGGAAGCGAACCTCGAGACGAAGCCGAAGTCGGAACAGGAAACGAACCTCGAGACGAAGCCGAAGTCGGAACAGGAAGCGAACCTCGAGACGAAGCCGAAGTCGGAACAGGAAACGAACCTCGAGACGAAGCCGAAGTCGGAACAGGAAGCGAACCTCGAGACGAAGCCGAAGTCGGAACAGGTAACGAACCTCGAGACGAAGCTTCGAAGCCAGGAGTCCAGAGCGCGAAAGAGACAATGAGAAGAAAGAGAGAAGAAAAGGAGACAAGGAGAGAAGAAAACATGTTTCCGATCCTCATTCGCTTCCTGGTTTGTTTTTCTACGTCTTGTTCCTTCCAGTTTCTTTCTTTCCTTTCGCTTTTATTCCTTCCTCCCCTTTCGTGTTCTTCCTTATTTCTGTCTCCTTTATAGGCTTTTCTTTTCTATCTCTATTCCTCCAAAATATCTTTACAGAATCCTCACAAAATACTCTTAAGTCCTCACTAAGTCCTCATAAAAATAATCCTCACAAATCCTTACTAAATCTTTAAAATATCTTCACAAAATCCTCAAAGTATCACAATATCCTCGCAAAATACTCACAAAATACTCAAAATATCCTCACAAAATCCTCACAAAATATCCTCACAAATCCTCGAAATATCCTCACAAAATCCTCAAAAAATATCCTCACAAAACCTTCAAACCATCCTCACAATATCCTCATAAATCCTCACAAAATCCTCACAAAATATCCTCACAAAACCTTCAAACCATCCTCACAAATCCTCATAAATCCTCACAATATCCTCACAAATCCTCACAAAATATCCTCACAAAACCTTCAAACCATCCTCACAAATCCTCACAATATCACGAAATCCTCAAAAAATATCCTCACAAATCCTCGAAATATCCTCACAATATTCTCACGAAATCCTCACAAAATCCTCAAAAAAATATCCTCATAATATCCTCACAATATCCTCACAAAATCCTCACAAAATCCTCACAATATCCTCACGAAATCCTCACAAAATCCTCAAAAAATATCCTCACAATATCCTCAAAATATATCCTCGCAGGACCTCTCTCTCTCTCCAACGTCAAGCACCGAATCCCCCCCACACGCGACCTCGACCAACCTCAAGAAAAAAGGTCCCCCTCGAGGAGCACCTCACCTCGCCCTCAACCTTCGCCTGTCACCGGAGAAGGACTGACCCTCGACCCTCGCCGAGTCTGCTCGCTCTCGACCGGGCGGGGAAGGGGGGCGGGGGGGGGGAAAGGACGGGGGGCGGGGGGAGAGGCATGGGGGGGGTACGCGATTGGCCCGTAATGAATAATTTTGCATTTTATTTTTTATTTTTCTTTCTTTCTTTCTTTTTTCTTTCTTTCTTTCTTTCTTTCTTTCTTTCTTTCTTTCTTTCTTTCTTTCTTTCTTTCTTTCTTTCTTTCTTTCTTTCTTTCTTGGTTCTCTCTCTATATTTTGTTATGTTGTTGTTGTTTTTTATTATTGTTTATTGTCATTGTTACTAATATTATAAATGTTATTATTATTGCCATCATTATAATCATCAGTGTTTATTTTTCTATTGTGATCATCAGTATCATTATTTTCATGATCATTATCGGAATTAATATAATCATTTTATCATAAGCATCACCATATTCATCACCATTACTATCGTAATTATTGTCATGTTCATTATCATTTTACAAATTATCATCGTTTATCATCATTATCATTATTATACTACCATCATCATTACCATTAAAACTATTATCATCATCATTCTCACCATCTTTTCCATTAAAACTATAATCATCATCATCATCATCATTACTATCATCACCATCATCACCATCATCATCATCATTACTATCATCACCATCATCATCATCATTACTATCATCACCATCATCATCATCATTACTATCATCACCATCATCATCATCATTATTATCATCACCATTCTTACCACAACTACCTATTCACCGCCGCCATAGCTACCATTATCACCATTATCAGTTCTTTGGTTTGTTCGTCAAGTGGCACCCATTCTATAAAGGATAATGACAAAAGGGGATATAGACATGACACGCAATTAAGGGTTTCGCCGTCAAGTCATGTCATATGTTTTTGACATGACAAAAGAGTTGTTGTTTTTGTCTCATTTGCTTTTGTTTTTGTTTTGTTTCAGATCGTTAATTCTCACTAGGCTTTGTCTGGTTATCTTATTTCTGTCTTACTTGTTTGTGTCTCTTTTTCTATTGTTGTTGCTTTCCGTGTTTTGTTTTGTGTTTGTGTGTGTATGATTTTGAGGGGAGGTCTTTTTCGTTTGCTTTCTCTCTCTCTCTCTCTCTCTCTCTCTCTTGTTGTATATATATATATACATATATATATATATATATATATATATATATATATATATATATATATATATATATATATATATGTATATATATATATATATATATATATATATGTATATCTATATATCTATATATATATATACATATGTATGTATATATGTATTTATGTATATATGTATATATATATATATATATATATATATATATATATATATATATATATGTGTGTGTGTGTGTGTGTGTGTGTGTGTGTGTGTGTGTGTGTGTGTGT
>NC_091566.1:39029603-39034603 GCF_042767895.1 Penaeus vannamei | reverse complement strand
ATAACTTTAAAAACCGGAAAGATTGTGATAATAAAAAAGACAGATAAAATATACTATATGATGGCTCCAAACTACAACTAAAAGAAGGAAAGATCATGATAATAAAAATACAAATAAAATAGAATAGATTATATTTTGGTTTCAGACTATAACTTAAAAAGAAGAAAATATCTTAATAATAAAAGATATATTAAACGACAATTCCTGCCTATAACTTAGCTTATATTATATAACTTAGCTTATAATATAACTTATATTCCCACACATTTACGTACCACAGTAAGAAGTTAGATAAATAGATAAATAAATAAATAAGGTCCATTTACCTTCCTCCAAAAGCACCTTAATATGTCATAGCTTCTACGGATGGTTGGCAATGTGTACATTACTAAGAGCTTTCTGACATTAGGGGGGGGGGGGTAAATATTAGGCTGTATTTACTATGGTAATGTGATATATATATGGATATGATAAACAAAATGAAGTACATGCTGGTTTGTTTTGTTATTATCATCATTAGATAATTATCATCCTCATTATCATTATCATCAACCAGTATCATCATCATCATCACCATCATTATCATCAATAATCACCATTATTATCATCATCATCATCATCAATCAATTATCATTATTATCATTATCATCATCATTATCATCAACAAATCATCATCATAATCATCATTATCATTATGATCATCATCATTATCATCATCATTATCATCATCATTATCATTTTTATCATTATCATCATCATCATTATCATCATCATTATTTTCATCATTATCATCATCATTATCATTTTTATCATTATCATCATTATCAATATTGCTAATTACTAAGATCAGATATTCCTTTACCATATTACCTGCAACAGTGAAAGCCATCACATACAAGACAAACATTTGAAACATATACACAAATATGGGAATTAAAAAGAATACACACAAATTTGTGAATAAAACAAATTAAAAAGATATAAAATGTATATGGTAGTGATTTCCAATAAGATTGTGAATGGCATCTTGGCCGTAATGATGATAGCAAAGTTGTTTACAAGACAAACAATTGAAACATACACAAATATGGAAATTAAAAAGAAAAGAATATACCCAAATTTGTGAATAAAACAAATAAAAAGAAAAAAGATATAAAAAGTATATGGTAGTGATTTCCAATAAGATTGTGAATGGCATCTTGGCCGTAATGATGTTAGCAAAGTTGTTTACCATTTGGAGAGAACGTGTGTGCTGCTTGTTGGGTCCGGAGCACGTGGACGCTGGTCGAGATGTAAACAAGTGGATATACACGGTCTTGTGTGTGTGTGGGGTGTGGGAGGGGGGTGTCTGTGTGGGGGGAGGGGGGAGGGTGTGGGGGGCGTGTTTGTGTGTGTGTGTTGGGGGGGGGGGGGGTTGTGTGTGGGGGGGGAGGGTGTCTGTGTGTGGGGGGGGAGGGGTGTCTGTGTGTCGTGTGTGTGTGTGTGTCTGTGTGTGGGGGGTGTCTGTGTGTATGTGTGTGTGTGTGTGTGTGTCTGTGTGTGTGTGTATTTGTGTATGTGTGTGTGTCTTCGTGCATGTGTGTGTGTGATAAGTACACACACACACACGTATCACCATACTACCATGCCTGTACAAAAGAGAAACAAGAAAACGAAAACTATAAAAAAAAAAAAAAAATTAAAATAGATAAAAAAAAATCAACAAACCAAAATTCAACCCTAAACCCCCCCTCACTAAGGGCGCTTTTCCCCTCTGCCTCCGCCCAGCCGCCGCCAGAGAGCCCCAGCATCTGGCCAAGGAAGACCAAACTCCTTGAGGATAATTGGAAAGAAGAAGATGTTAAGGAAAAGGCTTTGATGATGTTTACCAATCCATAATGTTGTGGGTCTTGGTGGATGTTTCACCTCTTGTTTTGCTTTTGTTTTGTTTCACTTCGTTTATTTCTCCTCGTTTATTTCCCTATCTCTCTCCGTTTTTGTTTTTGTTTTCTCTCTATTTCTTCTCATTCGTTTTTTTTTTTTTTCCTTCTCTCCCTTTTTCTGTTTCTTCTTTTTTTCTTCTCATTCGTTTTTTGTTTTTTGTTTTTTTGTCCTTCCTTCTCTTCCTTTTCCTTTTTTCTTCTCATTGTTTTTCTCATTTTCTCTTTCCCTCTTTCCTTTTTTCGTATTTTTTCGTTTTTCTTTCTTTATTTATTTCTTCTTTCATCAAGTTTCCATCTTCTGTTACATTTTTCTCTCTCTTTCCTCTTCACTTGGCTTTATCTTATCATCTCCTATTCACATTTTCGTCGAGATATTTTCCTTTAATTTTCCTTTTTTTTCATCTTGCCTTGTTTTTATCGTATTCTTTCCTCTTTCGTTTTTATTCATTTTTGATTTGCTTGATTTATTTTCGTCTTCTTTTTTATTCGCCTTGCTCTTTGACTTTCTTTCTCCGTCATAATTCTTCTTTTTCTCTGTTTCTCCCTTTTTGGTATTATATGCTACTTCTCTTTGTTTTTTGTTTTTTTGTTTTTTTTTCTTTTCTTTCATTCGCTTGGTTTTGTTTTCTTTGCCTTTATTTCTCTTCTTCTCCTTTATTTGTTTTGTTATTGTTTTTCCTTGACATCCCTTTTTTCATTTGCTTTTTGTTATTTTCTTTTTTTTTCTTCTCTCTGTTCTGTCTTCTCCTATCTTCTTCCTTATTTCCTTCATTTGTTATCCTTCTTTTTCTTCTTCTTTCTCTTATCTTTTGTCCATTTCCTCTCCTCTTCTTTGCACTTTTATTTTTTTCCTCTTGTTCTTCTTTTATCATCATTGTTATTCCTTGTTCTCTTTAATTTTTCATATCTTGTTGTCTTGCATTTTTTATATCTCTCTTCTTTTCCATCTCTTGTTCCATCTTCTCCCCGCCCTCTCCTTTCCCCTCACCCTTTCCCTCTCTCTTCCCAATCATCCTCTCTCCTCATTCTCCCTCTTACTCTCTCCCCGACCCTCTCTCTTCCCCCAACATCCCCTCCTTTTCACTCACTCCTCTCCCCAACTCTCTCCCCTTCCCCCAATTTCCCTCACTCCAACCGCTCTCCCCTTTTCACCTCTCTCTCTCACACTCTCCCCAACCGCTCTCCCCTCTCCTCCACTCTACCCCAACCCTCTCCCCCCTCCCCAAATACCCCACACCCTCTCCCCAACCACTCCTCCCCCCCCGCCTCCCCCCAAAATCCCCTCACCCTCTCCCCAACCGCTTTCCCCTTTCCTCCACTCTCCCCCCTCTCCCCCCCTCTCCCCAACCCTCCCACGCTCCAAAATCCCCCCTCACCTCTCCCCAACCGCTCTCCCCGCCCCGTCTCCCCCAACCATCCCCCGCTTCCAAAATCCCCCTCACCCTCTCCCCCAACCGCTCTCCCCCCTCCCCCCTCACCCTCTCACCCTCTCCCCCCCCTCCCCCCTTCCCTCAACCTCCCCCGCTCTCCCTCCAACACCCACCCGCACACACCACGCACCACCCTGAGGCGAGCCAACCATAACATGCCACGGGGGGGGTAATTCACTCCGCTAAAAGAGTTACAGGAGAGACACGTAAACAAGAGGCGACCACGGGGCTGCGCAGAGGCACTGGCACTGGGGGAGGGAGGGGGGGAGGGGAGAGGGGAGAAAAAGAGGGTGGGGGGAAGGGGAGAGGGGAGAGAGAGGGAGTGGGGGTGGGGGAGGGGAGAGAGAGGGAGGGTGGGGGAGTAGATTGGGAGAGAGATAGGTGGGGGAGGGGGAGAGGGGGGAGGGAGAGGAGAAAGGTAGAGAGAGAGGAGTGGGAGGAGGAGAGAAAGGTAGGGAGAGGGGGTGGGGAAGGAGAGAAAGGTAGGGGGAGGGGCGAGGGGAGATAGAGGGGGCGGGGGGAGGGGAGAAGGGAGAGAGAGTGGTGGGGGAGAGGAGAAAGGTAGAGAGAGGGAGTGGGAGAAGGGGAGAGGGGAGAGGAGAAAGGTAGAGAGAGAGAGGGAGGGAAGAAGGGGAGAAGGAGAGAGGAGAAAGGTAGAGAGAGGGAGTGGGAGAGGGGAGAGAGGGGTGGGGGTAAGGGAGAAAGGTAGAGAGAGGGAGTGGAAGAAGGGGAGAAGGGGAGAGGAGAAAGGTAGAGAGAGAGGGGAGTGGGAGAAGGGGAGAGGAGAGGAGAAAGGTAGAGAGAGGGAGTGGAAGAAGGGGAGAAGGGGAGAGGAGAAAGGTAGAGAGAGGGAGTGGGAGAAGGGGAGAAGGGGAGAGGAGAAAGGTAGAGAGAGGGAGTAGGGGGAGAATAATCTTTTCTCGGCCCGATTGGATTTGCTCCCATCGCTCATTGGTTAAGTTATTTGTCGATTTATGCATACTGTTTATTTATTTTACTGTTTGGTTGTTTGTCTTTTGTTTTGGAGAGAATTCATCTTTCTGATAGATAGATAGAAAGGCGGACGGACTGACAGATATACAGATACACATATGGTTAGGCAGACAGACATGATAGATAAATAGTTAGGCAGATAGACAGACAGAGAGAAAAAAGAGAGAGGTTTTACCATTATCATTATTATTACTATCATCATCATCATCATCACGATTATTACTGCTATCATGATCATTATTATCATTATCATTATCATAATTATCATTGTTATTATTAATATTGTCGATGTTGTTGTAATCATTATTACTATCATTGCTATTATCATTATCATTATTATCATTATTGCTATTTCTATTCTTCTTATTATTATTTCTGTTTTCATTATTATTATTTCTGTTGTCATTATTACTATTACCAATACTATTATCATTATTGTTGTTATAATCCTTATAATTATCATCATTGTTACTGTAGTTGTTGTTATCAACATCATTGTTATCATTATCAATGTTTTTATCATCATCATTACTATTCTCATTATTACTTCTACCATTACTATTATTGTTATTATCATTATTAGTATTATCATTACTATTGTTATTATCATTAATACTATCAACATTATCATCATAATATTGTTGTTGTTATGATT
>NC_091566.1:39015766-39021603 GCF_042767895.1 Penaeus vannamei | reverse complement strand
TCTCTTCTCTCTCTCTCTTCTTTTCCTTCTCTCCCCCTTTCTTTTCTCTTTTTCTCTCTCTCTCTCTTTCAATCTCTCTTTCAATCTCTCCCCCTCCCTCCCTCTCTCTCTCTCTCTCTCTCTCTCTCTCTCTCTCTCTCTCTCTCTCTCTTTCTCTCCCTCTCTCTCTCTCTCTCTCTCTTTCTCTCTCTCTCTCACAAACACACACACACACACACACACACACACACACACACACACACACACACACACACACACACACACATACACACATACACACACACGCACACGCACATCCATGTCTGTCAATGAATCACACCAAAAACAAAAAAAAAAGATAAATATAGGTCAAAAAAGAAAAAAAATACTAGTAGTAGTAAAAAAAAAAGTGTAAGCGCGTGGGTTAAATTCATGACTCTGCCATGCACAGATGACATGCAAGCTAACCCTTCTAATTGCAAGGGTTGCCTAATGAATGACACTTTGTACTCCCTCCCCTTTCCCTTCCTTCCCCCTGCTCTTCTTTCTCTCCCCTCCCTCCCTCTCTCTCTATCTGTCTATCTATCTGTCTGTCTATCTTTCTCTATCTATTTATCTATCTTCCCTCTTCTCTTCCCTCTCACCTTTCTCTCTCTCTTTTCCACACTTCGCCCCTCATGCCCCAACTTTCTCCCCTCCTCCTCTCCCCTCCTCTCCTCCCCTCCCTCTCCTCCCCCCCCCTCTCCCCTTCTTCCCCCTCCTCTCCACCCCTCCTCCCCCTCTTCTCCTTTCCCCTTCTCCCCCTCCCCTCCCCTTTCTACACTTCACCCCCCTTTTAAGGCCAACTTTCTCCCCTCTAACCCCTCTTCCTCATGGCCATCGTCCCTAGCTCTCCCCTGACCCCCTTCTTTGGCCAACTCCCCCCTCTCCCTTCCCCCCCCCCAACATAGACAATCCTCTTCCACCCCACTCTCCATATCCCCCCTCACCCTTTCCCCCCTCATGGCCAACTCTCCACTCCCCTTTCCCCTTTTACTCTTCCTTGCGGGGTGATGACCTCCCCTCCCTTCTCCCCTTTCCCCTTTGCCCCTAATCCCACTCATAATTAATTCTCCCCCTCTCCCACTCACACACCCCTTTCCCCTCTTCTCCTGCCTCCCCCTTCCCCTCCTTTCCTTCCTCCCCTCTTCCCCTCCACCTTCTCCTCTGCTCCTCTCTCTCCCTTCTCCTCCTCTCCTCCTTCCCCCTTCCCTCTTCCCCTCTCCCCCTTCCCCTCCTCCCCTCCCCCCTTTATCAACCCCTCCCTCCCCTCCCCCCCCCTTATCAACCCCTCCCCCCTTATCAACCCCTTCCCCTCTCCTCTCCATCCCTCCCCTCCATCCTTCCCCTCCTCTCCCCCCTCCCCTTCCCCCTTACCAACCCCTTCCCCCTTCCTCTCCTCTCCTCCCCTTCCCCCCTTCTTTGACCCCCCCTTCCCTCATCCATTTCTCAAACAACCGGGGGGGGGGGGAGGGGGGGTTCGAGTAAAATAACTTCTCTAAACTCATTACAACGTCGTGTTCTATTTATAGGCGATATACCGTGATAAAAGACACGTAACATGATTAGTAATGATAATAATTAAACCATAATGAAAGTCACGTAAAATGATTAGTAATGATAATAATTAAGCCGTGATAAAAGACACGTAAAATGATTAGTAATGATAATAATTAAACCATAATGAAAGACACGTAACATGATAAATAATGATGATATTAAAACCATAATGAAAGATAAGTAAAATGATTAGTAATGATAATGATAATTAAACCATGATGAAAGTCACGTAAAATGATTAGTAATGATGATAATGATTAAACCATAATAAGACACGTAAATGATTAGTAATGATAATAATAATAAAACCATGATGAAAGATACGTAAATGATTAGTAATGATGATAATAATTAAACCATAATAAAAGACACGTAAAATGATTAGTAATAATAATAATAAAACCATAATAAAAACGTAAAATGATTAGTAATGATAATAATAACAACATAAAAACGACAGGTTCAACGACACGACTCAAGTCATTGAGATATACATGTTTATTGATGTTATTTATGTCATTATCGTTGCATGTTGACGTGATTGCACATAATCATCATCGTTTATTGATATAATTTGAGGTGATGGATATTGTTTACTGGCGTAATTGATATGGTTATTTTTGTTTATGGATATGGCTATATGATGGTGTAATTATATAATGATAGGCTTTTGACTATCACCGGTTCTTGTTCAAGGGATAGAAGGGAATAAGATAGATGTTTGGGGAGACTTTGGCGACGGGAGAGAGAGTCTGTGGGTGAGTTTAGGTGTTTGTGTGTGTGTGTGTGTGTGTTTCATTGCGTGTGTGTGTGTGATTGCGTGTGTGTGTGTGTTTTTGTGTGCGTGTGTGTTATTGCGTGCGTGTGTGTGTGTTATTGCGTGTGTGTGTGATGAATGTGTGTGCTGGTCCTTCATTGCGTGTGTGTGCGTGTGTGTGTATGATTGCGTGTGTGTGTGTGTGATGAATGTGTGTGTTTCATTGCGTGTGTGTGCGTGTGTGTGTATGATTGCGCGTGGGTGTGTGTGTCAATGCGTGTGTGTGTTATTGTGTGCGTGTGTGTGTGTGTGATGAATGTGTGTGTGTGTCAATGCGTGTGTGTTTTATTGTGTGTGTGTGTGTGATGAATGTATGTGTTTCATTGCGCGTGTGTGTGATGAATGTGTGTGTGTGTGTGTGTCTGAAAAGGGGTCATGTGTGTATTTTCCTTCCTCCATATTTTCTTCGCTTCTCGCCCTTCCCATCCCTTCCCTCCACTTTCCTTTCCCTCCCCATCCCTTCCCTTCTCTTCCTTTACCTTCAATTCCCTCCCCTTTCCTTCCCTTCCCTTTCCCGTTCCTTTCCCTCCCTTTTTATTCCCTCCCCTTCAATTCCCTTTCCTCTCCTTTTTATACCCTTCCATCCCTCCCCCTTCTTTTCCCTTCCCTCTCCTTCATTTGCATCGCTTTGTCTTCCCTTCCCTTCAATTCCGTTTCCTTCCCTTCCCTTCCCTTTCCCCTTCCCTACCATCATCTTCTCTTCCCCCTTCCTTCTCTACCATCATCTTCTCTTCCCTTCCGTCTCATTCTTTCACCTATCAATTAGCTCTCTCTCTTTTCATTCCTGTCTTATTCTGTTTCCTTCCCATCTCCCCGTATCTAATCTTTCCTTTCTTCTGCACCCCGCTTCCTCGCCTCTTCTCTCCTCCCCTCTCCATCCCAATTTCTTCCCTTCACCTCTCCTCTCCTTCGTCTCACCTCCCCTCTCCTTTCCACTTCCTTCCCCTCACCTCGCTTCACCTCATCTCCCCTCTCCTTCCCTTCCCCTCTTCTCTCCTTCCCCTCATCTCCCCTCTCCTTCCCATTTTTCCCTTTCCCTCACCTTCCTCTCACCTTCACAATTTCTCCCCCCCTCTCCTTACCCTCTCCTTACCCTCTCCTTAGCCTCCCTCACTTCCCCTCTCCTTCCCTTCACCTCTCCTCTCCTTCCCCTCACCTCCCCTCTCCTTCCCATTTCCCCTTTTCCCTCACCTTCCTCTCACCTTCACAATTTCTCCCCCCTCCTTACCCCTCCTCCTTACCCTCCCTCACTTCCCCTCTCCTTCCCTTCACCTCTCCTTTCCTTCCCCTCACCTGCCCTCTTCTTCCCATTTCCTTTCCCTCACCTTCCTCTCACCTTCACAATTCCTTCCCCTCTCCTTACCCTCGCTTCCCCTCTCCTTACCCTCCCTCACTTCCCCTCATCTCCCATCCCCTCCCCTCACCTTCCCCTCATTTCCTCAAGTATGCTAAGCTCCCGGTTTCGCCCACAGTACTTTCCTTGTGACAAGCGTGGGCGTCTGTGCTGGATTTTGTCCGCCCACACTATCCACTCCTTTCCTTTTTATGCCTTTTTTATTAACATTTATTGTCTTTTTTTCGTGGTTTATCTCTTCCTTTGTTTCGTCTTAGCCTTGTGTTCCTTTCTTGTATTCGAATATTTTCCTTTTTCTATTTTGTTTTTGTTTTATGTTTTATGTCTCTTTTTCGTATCAATGTTATTGTTGTTTTTTTCAATTTCTTTCAATGTGTTTCTTCATTTTTTTATTCTCCTCTTCTCCTTTTTGTTTTTTCGTCCTTGCTTTATTTCTCTATGGTTCTCTTGACTTTTTTTCTCCCATTCATTTTTTTCTTCTTCTCCTTTTTCTTTCTTATATTTTCTCATCTATTTCTCTTCTTCTACTTCCTTGCTTTATTTCTTGCTTTCTTTCTTGTTTAGTTTGTTTTCTTTTTGTTCCTTTCTTCTTTTCTATATTTAATTTTTATCGATTTCTTCTTTTGTTTTATGTCTCTTCTTCGCTTCTTTTTGTTTTGTTTTGTTTTTTCCTTGTTCATATTCTGTTTCTTTTATTCTGCTTCTTCATTTTCTTTATCTCTCCAATTATCTTTATTTCTCCTATTCTCTTTACGATTTTTTTCTCGTATTCTCTTTCTTTCGTTGCATTCTTGTCTTTTCTTCATTTCTCTTCGATTCTCTTGCCTTTTTTCTTTGTTTTTTAATGTTTTTTTTCTTTAACACGTTGTTTTTCTTTTTCTTTTTTTCATTAATTTACTTTCTTCCTCTACTTCCCACTTTCTTTGTTATTGTTTTTTTCTTCTTCTCCTTCTTCCTCATTTGCTCGTTCTTTCTCTTTTTTCTTTTCCTTTTCTATATATTTCCTCGTCTTTTTCTCTTCTTGTCCCACTTCCATTCCGTTTCCCTTCCTCTCTTCCTCCTTTTCTCCTCCTACTTGTCTCCTTCCTCCTCTCCACATCTGTCTATCTATCTATCTCTCCCTCTATCCTCTCTCCATTCCATCTCCTTTTCCTTCTCCCCTTTCCCACTTCCTCCCCCTTCATGCCTCTTCCTCTAACTCCACCCCCCTCCCTCTCCCCCCCTCTCCTTCTCCTTCGTCTTCTCTCTTCCTCTCCAAGCCTCGTCCTTTCTCTGTCCCCCATTTCTTCCTCTCCCCCCTCTTCTCCCTCACCTCTTCCTTCTCCCTCAACCTCTTCCTTCTCCCTGCCCTTCTCCCTCTCCCTCCTCCTCACTCTCCCCGTCTCCCTCCCCCTCCCCATCCTTCTCCTCTCCCTCCCTTCCCCCTCCCCCCCTCCTCTCCGCCTCTCCCCTCTCCCCACCTCTCCTTCCTCTCCCTCCCTCTCCTCCTCTCCCTTCCTCTCCTCTTCCCTCTCTTCCTCTCCCTCCCCCTCCTCCTCTCCCTGCCCTCCTCCTCTCCCTCCATCTCCTCCTCTTTCCCACCTCCTCCTCTCCCTTCCTCTCTCCTCTTCCCTCTCTTCCTCTCCCTCCCCTCCTCTTCTCCTTCCCTTCCCCCTCCCCCTAACCCTCTCCCTCCCCCTCCTCCTCTCCCTCCCCCTACCCCTCTCCCTCCCCTACTCCTCTCCCTCCCTTCCCCCCCAAAACCCCTTCTCTCTCCCTCCCTCCTCCTCTCCCTCTCCATTCCCCCTCCTCCTCTCCCTCCCCCTCCTCCTCTCCCACCACCTCCTCCTCTCCCCTCCACCTCCGTCCCTCTCCCCTTTCCCCTCTTCCCCCCTCTCCCTCCTCCTCTCCCACTCCCTCCTCCTCTCCCTCCCCCCTCTTCCTCTCCCCTCCCCCTCCTCCTCTCCCACTCCCTCCTCCTCTCCCTCCACCTCCTCGTCTCCCTCCCCCTAACCCTCTCCCTCCCCCCCATCCCTCTCCCCACTCCTCTCCTCTCCCTCCCCTCCTCCTCTCCCTCCCTTCCCCCCAACCCTTTTCTCCCTCCCCCTC
>NC_091566.1:39003266-39005766 GCF_042767895.1 Penaeus vannamei | reverse complement strand
TGTGTATGTGTGTGTATGTTTGTTTATTTTTGTGTGTCCATCTGTTTGTGTGTGTTTATCTGTTTGTCAGTTTGTTTGCGTGTGTGAGTCTATTTGTTTGTATATGTCTGTCTGTTTGCGTAAAACACTTTATTACCGTAGTGATTCACACCATGTCCTTATTATCACCGTCGATCTGTATAAACGTAAAATATTCTTCTCGCAAAAAAAAAATCCTCCTTAGAATTGACGACTTTAATCAGGAAAATTTGTCCATTCTTAATCTATTCTCCTTTTGACTTCTCGACATTTCAATCCTTCCTTCCTTCCTCTTTTCTTTCTCTTTTCTTTTTTTTCCCGCTAAATGCTCACGTATAAACGAAACAAAACAAAAACCAAAAAAATGTTTCCTCCATTCTTAATTAATTCTCCTTTTGAACATCTTGAGTTCTCGACATTTCAATCCTTCCTCCTTCCGTTTTCTTTTTCTTTCTCTTTTTCTTTTTCTTTTCTCGCTAAATGCTCACGTATAAACGAAACAAAACAAAAACACAAAAAAATGCTTCCTCCATTCTTAATCTATTCTCCTTTCGAACATCTTAACTTCTCGACATTTCAATCCTTCCTTCCTTCCTGTTTTCTTTTTCTCTTCTTTTCTTTTTTTTTCCCGCTAAATGCTCACGTATAAACGAAACAAAACAAAAGCAAAAAAATGCTTCCTCCATTCTTAATCAATTCTCCTTTCGAACATCTTAATTTCTCGACATTTCAATCCTTCCTTCCTTCCTTTTTCTTTCTCTTTTCTTTTTCCTCTTTTTTTTCCCGCTAAATGCTCACGTATAAACGAAACAAAACAAAAAACAAATAAAATGCTTCCTCCAATCTTAATCTATTCTCCTTTTGAACATCTTAACTTCTCGACATTTCAATCCTTCCTTCCTTCCTTCCTCTTTTATTTTTCTCTTCTTTTTTCTTTTCGCTAAATGCTCACGTATAAACGAAACAAAACAAAAGCAAAAAAATGCTTCCTCCATTATTAATCTATTCTCCTTTCGAACACCTTGAGTTCTCGACATTTCAATCCTTCCTTCCTTCCTCTTTTCTTTCTCTCTTCTTTTCTTTTTTCCTCGCTAAATGGTCACGTATAAACGAAACAAAACAAAAACAAAAAAATGCTTCCTCCATTCTTAATCTATTCTCCTTTCGAACATCTTGACTTCTCGACATTTCAATCCTTCCTCCTTTCCTTTTTCTTTCTCTCTTCTTTTCTTTTTTCCTCGCTAAATGGTCACGTATAAACGAAACAAAACAAAAACAAAAAAATGCTTCCTCCATTCTTAATCTATTCTCCTTTCGAACATCTTAACTTCTCGACATTTCAATCCTTCCTTCCTTCCTTCCTCTTTTCTTTACTTTTTTTTCTTTTTTTCCCGCTAAATGCTCACGTATAAACGAAACAAAACAAAAACAAACAAAAAAATGCTTCCTCCATTCTTAATCTATTCTCCTTTCGAACATCTTAACTTCTCGACATTTCAATCCTTCCTTCCTTCCTCTTTTCTTTTTCTCTTCTTTTTTCTTTTCGCTAAATGCTCACGTATAAACGAAACAAAACAAAAACCAAAAAAAATGCTTCCTCCATTATTAATCTATTCTCCTTTCGAACATCTTAACTTCTCGACATTTCAATCCTTCCTTCCTTCCTCTTTTCTTTTTCTCTTCTTTTTTCTTTTCGCTAAATGCTCACGTATAAACGAAACAAAACAAAAAGCAAAAAAAATGCTTCCTCCATTCTTAATCTATTCTCCTTTCGAACATCTTGACTTCTCGACATTTCAATCCTTCCTTCCTTCCTCTTTTCTCTCTTCTTTTCTTCCCCCCCCCCCCCCCGCTAAATGCTCACGTATAAACGAAACAAAACAAAAACAAAAAAATGCTTCCTCCATACTTAATCTATTCTCCTTTCGAACATCTTGACTTCTCGACATTTCAATCCTTCCTTCCTTCCTTTTTCTTTCTCTTTTTTCTTTTCCCGCTAAATGCTCACGTATAAACGAAACAAAACAAAACCAAAAAAAAATGCTTCCTCCATTCTTAATCTATTCTCCTTTCGAACATCTTAATTTCTCGACATTTCAATCCTTCCTTCCTTCCTCTTTTCTCTCTTCTTTTCTTCCCCCCCCCCCCCCGCTAAATGCTCACGTATAAACGAAACAAAACAAAAACAAAAAAATGCTTCCTCCATTCTTAATCTATTCTCCTTTTGACTTCTCGACATTTCAATCCTTCCTTCCTTCCTCTTTTCTTTTTCTCTTCTTTTCTTTTTTTTCTCGCTAAATGCTCACGTATAAACGAAACAAAACAAAAAACAAAAAAAATGCTTCCTCCATTCTCAATCTATTCTCCTTTCGAACATCTTAACTTCTCGACATTTCAATCCTTCCTCCTTCCGTTTTCTTTTTCTCTTCTTTTCTTCTTTCCCCGCTAAATGCTCACGTATAAACGAAACAAAACAAAAAGC
>NC_091566.1:38982001-38992001 GCF_042767895.1 Penaeus vannamei | reverse complement strand
TCTCTCTCTCTCTCTCTCTCTCTCTCTCTCTCTCTCTTTCTCTCTCTCTCTCTCTCTCTCTCTCTCTCTCTCTCTCTCTCTTTCTCTCTCTCTTTCTCTCTTTCCAATTGGTCTGTAAAGATAATTTAATTTAATTGCTCTAACTAAAGGGAGTGAGATTGAGAGCGTGTCTTTATAGGATCATAGAACGGCAAGAGAATTGAATACGACTTTGAAGATTGGATTGTAGGCTCGGATTGCGTGTACAGCGATGCGATTTTGTTTTAAGATCGCGTGAATCTCTTTGATGGTCAAAGAGTTTTATAATTCGTGTTTTGTTTGCGTTTTAGATGATATTTTTTGGGTAGATCTTTTGATTTTGTTTGTTTGGAAGGGTAAATGTGGATATTTAGTCTTACTTCATGTTGGGTAAGTCTATTTTTATTCAGTCTTAGAGGATTTTAAACCCGAATAAATGACAAAAAAATCTGGGACTTCCCCTAAAACCTAAAATAACTACCTAAAATAAATCGGGATTCAGAAATTCAACTTTTTTCAATGTGAGGTTTTGGAATATGTGAAATGCAACATTCACAGAAGAAATGGGAGTTTTAAGTGAGTTGGAATATTAAGTAGTCATCATTGCTATATTACTATTGCTATTAATAATAATAATCATGATGATGATGATGATAATGATGGTGATAATGATGATGATATTGATGGTGATAATGATGATGATAATGATGGTGATAATGATGATGATAATGATGGTGATAATGATGATGATAATGATAATAATGGTTGTAGTACATTAGTGCTTATACAACTGTTACTACTACGATCACAACCTTACTTCTGCCATAGACTAGAATACCCACAAGGGCACAAACCCAACAGCATCTCGCCATGCCCCCCCCCCTTCCCCAGCCCCATAACCCCCTTCTCCCCACAGACAGCGGCGCAGTGAGCCGGCGCGCGCGCTCGCTGCCTGACATGGCGGCGCCCGTGCTGGGTCGCCTCGCCAGGAAGGACGGGCCTCTGCTCGGCCAGTGGGACCTGACGCTGCTGGGGGAGGAGCAGCCCTTCGCCGACGCCGAGGAGGGGGCCGACCTGGCCTCGGTGTTCCGCAAGGGCTTCGCCGAGCTGCCGGCCGACCTGCGCCCCGCCCCCGCCCCCCCCAAGCGCAACGAGGGCAAAATACCGACCATGGGCCTCGGTAAGAGGGCGCCCACTTACGTCCCGTATGTTAGTGTAGGTTAGTGACCTCGGTGACGCGGCGGCGCTCTGGCACTTCCACTACCGACGGGGGCGCCGGCCTGCCCTCTTCCCTCCCTCGGCCGAAGGACCTGTCGGTTGCCCTGTCCTTCCGTTTGTGTCGTCGCCCTTCTCTCTCTCTCTTCTCTTTCCTTCTCCGTTCCTGCACATTCCCTTCGGTCCTCGCTCACTCCGAGGGAAGAGTAAATAGGGAAGAAGGATAATGCAATTGGAAAGGTGTTTGGCTTTGAATAAAACACGAGAAAGATATTGAAAGCAACACCACCATTAACAACAAGAGCAGCGATAATAACAACAATAATACCAACAATTATGATAACAATAATAATAACAATAATGATAACAATAATAGTTATAATAATAATCAAAATGATAACAATAATAATAATAATAACAACAATGAAATCATAACAACAATAATGATAACAATAATATCAATAATGATAAAAATGCCAGTAACAAAAACAACAACAATAATATTAGCAATAAGCCCGTAGTCGCTGACCATGAAAATGTAAACAAAAATAAGTCCGTGTCCCCAGGTTGCAAATGCGAGAGCAAGCCGCTAGTCACTGCGCTTTTGTTTCTTTTGTATATTTGTTTTTGCGCTTCTCTTTATGTCTGTCTGTCTGTCTACTTGTTTCTGAGGAAGTTGTATTAAAAGTGTTATTAATCTGAATGAGATTATTTGTGGTCTGATTATCTTGGTATTTCAGTAGAATTCGCCAATGCTTTCTCTCTCTCTGTCGCTCTTTCTTTCTTTCTATTTTTCTCTCTCTCTTTTTTTTCACTCTTTCTCTCTCTTTCTCTCTCTTTCTTTCTCTCTCTCGCTCTTTTTTTCTTTCTTTCTATTTTCTCTTTCTCTCTCTCTTTCACTCTTTCTCTCTCTTTCTCTCTCTTTCTCTCTCTCTCTCTCTCTCTCTCTCTCTCTCTCTCTCTCTCTCTCTCTCTCTCTCTCTCTCTCTCTCTCTCTTCTCTCTCCCTTTCTCTCTCTCTCTCTTTTCTCTCTCCCTTTCTCTCTCCCCCCTCTCTCACTATTTATCTATCTATCTATCTACCTCGTTCTCTCTCACTCTCCTTGTCTTATATCGATTCTTTCGTCTGTCTATCATTTTTTCTATCACCCATCTATTATCTTTCTGTTTATCCGTCTTTCTATATTTATCTCTCTTTCCCAATTCCCATTTTATCAGCTCTCCTTATATCCTAAACTCACATTTCATGATCGCTTTATTCCAATATTTTTTATGATAATATTTTTTGACACTATCAATGAGGTATTTCTTGCTATTAATGAGGTTTCTCTTATTATTGGCGCCTCCTTTCTCGTTATTCTTAACATTGTAAAAGTATTTGTTAAGAATGAAAAAATATTAAGCCAATATATCTTGTGTGGTCGATATACAGCACTTTGTATTAAACTCTTTATTATGCATGTTGTTTAAAACCTCACTAATTGATGTGTGGAGAAATAGCTAGTGTAGTTGATGGTGTGTGTGGGGGGGGTGAAGGGTGAGTGTATGTCTGTGTGTGTGGGTGTGGGTGTGGGTGTGTGTGTAGGTGGGTGTGTGTGTGTGTGTGTGTGGGTGTGTGTGGGTGTGTGTGTGGGTGGGTGTTTGAGAGTGTGCGAGTGTGTATGTGTGTTTTGAGAGTGTGCGAGTGTGTGCGTGTCTGTGTGTGTGTGTGTGTGTGTTTTGAGAGTGTGCGAGTGTGTGTGTGCTTGAGTGTGTGCGTGTCTGTGTGTGTGTGTGTGTTCACTCCCACGGATGTGTTTGTACCTTCACGATTGTGTCTATAAGAACCCTCTTTGACAAACCCACAACCGCAGACTTAAAGAACTTAACCCTAATATTTATACGAATATAATCACAACCCCCCCCCCACACACACCCTCCCCTCTCGCCACCTTAGCAAAAAAATTACCAAAAAAAGTGTCATCTAAAGGTCACATAACACCCCCCCTCCCCCTCCCCCTCCCCCCCTAAAAGCGAAGAAACAAGATCAGGGTGCAAGCGAGGGCACCATCACACCCCCTTACCCCTTCCCCCCCCCCCCCCCCAAGTAAGGTGAATCAAGGTCATTTACTCATCACGGTGAGTCTATGAGGCGATGAGGTGAATAGAGAAGATGGAGTGTAGCATGTGTGATTAATTTAATTTTCTTTCTCTCTCTCTCTTTCCTAGAACTGAATGTGTAGTGAAAGCAGAGGACTCGAAAATAGATTCATTTGTACTAAAAAAGAAAGAGAGAGAGAGAGAGATTTTGTTTTTGATGCCTTTTATTAGTAAAGGTTTTTTTTTTTTACTTTTACTTTTTACTTAATTTCATGAAAATAGATATGTTTTTTTTAATATTATTTTTGTTGTTGTTTTTGTTGTCGTTTTTTATTTTACGATACACTTAGATTATTATATAACCATATGTCTTCTGTTTTCTGTTACTTCGTTCTTCATGTTTTCTTATCGTTCCTTTTGCTATTCCCTCATCCTTCTCCTGTTGTCCCATCCTCCATTCCTCCCTCTTCTTTGTTTATCTATCCTTTCGTTTCCTCTTCTTCTTCCAACTCCCTCTCTGTTCCCTCCTCCTCCCATCTTCCTTTCCTCATTTTCTCGTTTTGCCTCTTCCTCCTCTCTCTTCCCACATATTCTCTTCCTTTGTTTCTTTATCCTCCATTCTTCTTTCTTCCTTCATTCTTCCCGTTCCTCTGTTCATCTATTTTCCTTTTCTCTTCGCCCCATCATTCCTCCTTCTCCTTCTATGTCGTCATATCATTCCTGTTTACTCTTCTTATTCATCTCTGTTCCTTCCGCTTTCTCTCTATTCTTCTTTGCTTCTTTATCCTCGACTTTTCTGTTCTCTCTTTCCTCTTCCCTATTCCCTCATCCTTCCTGTAAATAAAGGACAGTGAAACCTGATATTACTGAGTAATTTATACAACCTTTTTCCTCTCTCTCTCTCTCTCTCTTTCTCTGTCTGTCTGTCTGTCTGTCTGTCTGTCTGTCTGTCTGTCTCTCTCTCTCTCTCTCTCTCTCTGTCTCTGCCTCTCTCACTCTCTCTGTCTCTCTCTCTCTCTGTCTCTGTCTCTGTCTCTCTCTCTCTCTCTCTCTCTCTCTCTCTCTCTCTCTTTCTCTCTCCCTTCTCTTTCTCTTCTTCTCTTCTTTTCCTATCACCCCCCCCTCTCTCTCTCTTTCTCTCTCTACCTCCCTTCCTCCCTCCTTCTCTCTCCCTCCCTCCCTCTCTCTCCCTACCTCTCTCCCTCCCTCCCTCCTTCTCTCTCCCTCCCTCCCTCTCTCTCTCTCTCTTCCTCTCTCTCCCTCCTCTCTCTCCCTCCCTCCCTCACGAGGTTTACTTAACATTTTCATTTTTTTCTTTTCTTTATTACGTAAGTGTCTCTAACGCCACACGCACACCGGTTTGCCTTCACCATGCACTATATCTTTCGTTGTACAGTGTCAAGATTGGAATTAAGGAAGTATTTTCCTCTCTCTTTTTCTTCTTATTGTTCGTTGTTTTTTTTTTTTTTGTTTTTTTAACAGGGATTTTTTTTTATATTTCAATGTCGTTTGAAGATGCCTTTGATTGCAGTCTAATAGTGTTTTTGATAGATAGATTATTGTTGAATTTTATAAATCCGATATTTTTCTTTTTTTTCTTTTTTTTTTTTATCTTGGAGAAAATTCTGTACGGAAGATTATACATATTCTCTAGACTTCTAGATTTTTTTTTTTTTCTTGAAGAGTAAGACAAGATTATTATTATTTTTTTAATGTTGACAAGTGCACTGACTAGGAATCGACTTGAAAAAAAATAACCACGTTACTGTTTTATATATTGATGTATTCTGCTGTGTCTGTTCACCCGCTGCCTTTGCAATCTTCTCTGCACATGAACTGATGGATTTTGCATACCCTTTTTTGCACACTTATCTTATATATTTACTATGCACACTTGTTTCATCGTATGTTTGTTCTGCACACTTATTTTATCATATATTTACGTATAAAGATGTATACGAATATCCCTAAATGTCCTTGCCAGTTTCACAACCGAATCCACGAATCATTATTCAATCGACGAGTCAGAGTCTATCAGCTAATCAAAGCGTAGTCAACTTATCACATTCCAGCACCTAATCGCAACCCAATCACCTAATCACATCCTAATCACCTAATCACAACCCAATCACTGAATCATAACCCAATCATTTAATCACAACCCAATCACTGAATCATAGCCCAATCATTTAATCACAATCCAATCACTGAATCACAACCCTATCACCTAATCACAACCTAATCATTTAATCATAATCCAATCACTGAATCACAATCCAATCACCTAATCACTATCCAATCGCTGAATCACAACCAATCACTGAATCACAAGCCAATCACTGAATCACAATCCAATCACCTAATCACTATCCAATCGCTGAATCACAACCCAACGAACCACCAACTCACAATCCCCCAACCAAACCCCCCCAACTCCCCTTCAACAAACCGACAAACACGCCACTCCCACTCCCCCCCTCAACACCCCCCCAACCAGCTAACCAACGCGCACAACCTCACGCCCACAACCCTCCTCAAACCCACCCTTCCCTACCCCACCCACCCTTCCCTACCCACCCCCTACCCACCCCACCCACCCCCCGAAACCAACCAACGCTCACAACCTCACGCCCTACCCACCCCACCCACCCCCGAAACCAACCAACGCTCACAACCTCACGCCCTACCCACCCCACCCACCCCCGAAACCAACCAACACGCACAACGCTCACAACCTCACGCCCACAACCCTCCCGCAGGAGTCCTGTCCGACATGAGGAAATTCTTCAACGAACTGAGGACCAACCTGGACAGCGTGGAGGAGGTGGCCGCCCTCAGCAAGGAACAGGGGCTGCTCAAGAGTGGGCGGATCGACCCCGCGGACTTCCTGGCCCTCATCGCTAGACACGGAGGTGGGGTTGGGGGTTGGGTTGGGTTTGGGGTTGAGGGTTGGGGTTTGGGGTGGGTTAGGGTTGAGGGTGGGTTGGGGTTGGGGTTGGGTGGGGTTAGGGGGTTGGGTGGGGTGGGGGGTTGGGGTTGGGTGTGGTTGGGGTGTGGTTGAGGGTTGGGTTGAGGGATGAGGGTTTGGGGTTGGGTGAGGTTGGGGTTGGGTGTGATTTAGGTTTAAGATTGGTGTTTGAGATTAGGTGTTGTTGGGGTTGGGTTTGATGATTGGGTGGGATGGGTCTGGTTGGGGTTTCCATTGGTTTTTCGATTTTGTCTAGATTGGGGTACGATTGAATTTCGGTTGGGCATGATTAGGTTTCGATTAGGTTATGCTTGGGTTTACGTTGAGTTCTGATTGGGTTTAAATTGTTCTGATTGGGTTTACATTGAGTTCTGATTGGGTTTACATTAGGTTTAGATTGGGGAAGGGAGGGTGGGTGGGAGGGAAGGAGGTAAGATGGGTGGGTTAGAGGAGAAGAAGGGATGGTGGGTGGGTGGGAGTTATGTAGATAGGGAAGGAGGGAGGAAGGTAGATTGATAGATGGGCAGATTAATGGATAGATATATAGAAATATAGACAGACAGACAGACACTGAAAGAGAGAGAGATAAATGCAAACATACATACATACATACATACACACATGGACAGATAGAGAGATGAGGGGATGTAGAAGTAGATAGATAGCTGCGTATGTGGACTGGTAAATAGACAGAAAGATAGATTAATAAAAAATAAATAGGTAGATAGACAGACAGATAGATAGATAGGGATATATATATACATACAAGTGTGTGTGTATATATATATATATATATATATATATATATATATATATATATATATATATATATATATATATATATATATATATATATATATAACCATGTATGCGCTCATCAATAATCTTTTCCGTTTCAGTTAGTCTACCAGAAATGTCTTGATATTTCAATAGAATTTACCTATCCTCTCTCTCTCTCTCTCTCTCTCTCTCTCTCTCTCTCTCTCTCTCTCTCTCTCTCTCTCTCTCTCTCTCTCTCTCTCTCTCTCTCTCTCTCTCTCTCTCTCTAGCTTTCTGTATTATTTCCTCATTCCCTCTCCCTCTCTCTCTCTCATTTTCTCTTCAGCTTTTCTTTCTCCAATTCTATTTTGATATCTCTCATTCCCTTCTCCCCTTCTTCCACCTTCACCTTCCACCCTACCAAATGCGACAATATGCACATATTCCCCTCTATCTTTAAACCACAAGACTCCCCCGCAACCCCACCATAATCCCCTCTATCTTTAAACCACAAGCCTCCCCCCCCAACCCCACCATAATCCCCTCTATCTTTAAACCACAAGCCTCCCCCCCCCCAACCAACCCCACCCCAAACCACCCCCTCACCTCTCTTCTCCTCCCTCTCCCTCAGCGCGCCTCGGAAGTGCCAAGGCGGGCGGCCAGCAGAGGAACGGAGGCTCCCACAACCGCATCCAGCAACTTATGTTCGGTTCCACGGGCGGGGATAAGCCTTACGCCCACTCCGGCCTCGGGAAATAGACCTGCTTGACTGCTGCTGCTGCTGCTGATGCCGCTACTCCTCCTGCTACAGTAATTAGTGGTGGTATTAACACTACTGCTGCTATTATTGTTGATATATCTACTACTGTCATGACTACTACTACTACTATTATTACTACTGGTATTTCTACTAATACAACTACTACTGCTACTACTATTACTGCTGCTACTACTACTATTACTACTACTATTACTTCTATAGCTACTACTACAGACAGTGAAGCCGTTACTACAGCTGACACTGCTAATTCAGCTGCATCCACCTCGAACAGCACAAGATTCCCTGAACAAAAGAAAATCGAAGGTTGCCCATTCTCTCTCTCTCTCGTTTAAGAAAGAAGATGAAAAGATATTAATGATAAGAAAAAAAATGAAACGAAATAGAAGTTTCTTGTTGGAAATGAACACAAGGAAACGCACAACTGCAACAGGGGAACATCAGATGCTGTATAAATAACATCATGTTCTTTAATAATAATGTATTGATGACGAAACACCAGTTTGGTCTGGATGATGACGATGACGAATACAAGAATGAAACTAAATTTTATATACTGATGTTATTGTTTTCCTACAACCTATAATCTCTTAAGGAAAATTAATTCCTCTACTGGAGAAGTAATACCATGATATGCTGGCTATGCCGATGATGAGTAAATATGATGAATTATGAAGAAGCTGATGTTTCTTGGCTGTGGGAGAGATGCCTCGGTCGCGGGCTGGATGGAGAGACTGTACTATATTTTTTGGATGAAATATATTGAATTTGAAATCAGTTGGTTTTGTTCTTGCTATAGACTCATTTTAAGAAACACATACACATACATATACATACATACATACATACATATATATATATATATATATATATATATATATATATATATATATATATATATATGTATATGTATATATATATATATATATATATATATATATATATATATATATATATATATATATATATATATATATACAGTAAGTGTGTGTGTGTGTGTGTGTCATATATATACAAATGTGTGTGTATTTATATATATATACACACACACACGCACACATATATATATATATATATATATATATATATATATATATATATATATATATATATATAGATAGATAGATAGATAGATAGATAGATAGATAGATAGATAGATACAGATAGACAGATATATATATACATATACTTATATATATATATATATATATATATATATATATATATATATATATATATATATATATATATATATGTATATGTATATATATATATATATATATATATATATATATATATATATATATATATATATATTAATATATATATATATATATATATATATATATATATATATATATGTATACTTATATATATACTTATATATATATATATATATATATATATATGTATGTATACTTATATATATACTTATATATATATTTATGTCTTCATATATATATAACCTCTTGCAATCATTTGCATCGGTTATGTATATTCATGAAATCAACGCGGCCAGTGCATTATTCCATCTTTCATTGAATACACCTCAGCCTATCTGATTTGGGATTTTATCTGCTCTTTCCTTAAGTCCCGAATACCCACGGGGAGTGTGTGTAAAACTTTTCTATACTTATGTATGAGTAGTTAGGTAATATCTATGGACGCTAAATAGCGCCTAGCTGCACGTTCCTTTTAGTGGGTCGTGTACGAGTGGTTAGAGTGACTGTCTTGCAATCATCTGCAACGGCGGCGAGGGAACGAATCCCGATCGGAGAGGTTATATATATTCATGATATTCATGATATACATATACATACATATATATTTCTTTATATATATATAAATATATATATATATATATATATATATATATATATATATATATATATATATATGTACACACATACGTACATACATATGAATATTGTATATACATAAGTATGTGTGTAAATGTGTATATGAGTGTATGCGTGTGTATATATATATTATATATATATATATATATATATATATATGTATATATATATATATTTATATATATATGTATGTATATATATGTATATATATATATGTATATATATGTAAATATATATATATATATATATATATATATATATATATATGTATATATATATATATATATATATATATATATATATATATATATATATATATTTATAT
>NC_091566.1:38972001-38977001 GCF_042767895.1 Penaeus vannamei | reverse complement strand
TCTTGAAATAATAACAATGCAGAGAACAAAAGAATAGTAAATAAACACGAAAAAATAAACGAGAAATCGCATCAAAAATGAACAGACAACAGTACAGTACTAAAAACACACATACACAAATACGCACGCACACTGCTTGCCAAAAGCTAAATAAAAAAAGTCAGAGAAATAGAATAAAAAAACAAACACACGCGCCCCAAAATGAAGCAGCCCATGAATTTGTGAAGAAGACACAGATCACGGTCGAATCACAGAGAAAACCAGTTTAGCAATTTGACCGTTCATGTTCTGAATGCGAAAGCAGTGTTCAGCATTCAGTATTCAACGTTCAGTCTCTGCACCTGGACGCTCAGCTCTCCGTCCAACTTCAGATATCCAAGAGTTTAATATATCTGTGAAGTTTAATGAAGTTAGGTGTGTGTTTGTGCTTGTGTAGCGTGTGTGGTGAGGGGGGTGGGAGTGTTCTCTCATATCCTTTTATATAGATACTTGCGGGGGTGTAATAGATAGGTAGATTGGTAAGTAAATAGATACGTATGTGGGTATTTAGATACGTAGATAGTTAGATAGATAGATCCGTAAGTAGATAGATAGGCGGGCATTTAAGATAGATAGCTAGACAGACAGATAGATTTTGATGTATATATCTAGATATTGATGTTTGGTATGCAATAACAAATGTTTCTAGAATTAATGGGACTTTGTCATCAGTATCATCTCTTTGAGGTGTTCCTTGGTGCGCGATTGGTAATTGTAAAAAAACAATAATAATAGAAAATAAGAAAATAAATGAAAAAAACATGGTTAGATTTGTTTTATATTGAAAACGTATGTATGTTGTATGTTTTCACTCTTCAGCAATTTTCGAGTGAATTATCCGCAAAACGCTGGATACCTCAGAGCATCCTGGGGAATTTTACGTAAAATACAAAACGCGCATTATATTTTTGTATTAATGTATTCCAGGTAATTTACCTTTACCGAACTGCAACGAAACGAATAGACGGGATCTTTTTATTTATTTTTATTTATTTTTTTTTTTTTTTTAAGCACAGAGATAACGTATAGACGGTTTTTTTTTTTTTTTGTTTTTTTTTTCTAAGCCAGAGAAGATGTTGTTTGGTGTCTCCCGGGCGTCCTTTGCTCTCGCGTCCTTGGGGTTGCTGGCGGCGCCCTTCGTCCTGCCTACTGACGGGGAAGTCGCTCCTGACGAAGACCTCCCGATGGTGAGCCGGCCCCTGAACTGCATTCCTGAGGGAGGGAGAGTCGAGAGGGCGGCGGCGTCCAGTGTGCTTTGTGCCTCGATGTGCCAACACCTCTCCGGTCTCGCCTTCATTTTCTCAGGTGCGTGTTTCGTCTTTGTTTGTTTGTTTGTTTGTTTGTTTGTTTAATTAGTCTCTTTGTTTCGTTTTTTCTCTTTTGTTTGTCTTTGTTTGTTTGTTTGTTTAATTGTTTGTTTAGTCTCTTTGTTTCGTTTGTTTGTTTGTTTGTTTAATTGTTTATTTACTCTCTTTGTTTCGTTTTTTCTCCTCTTCTCTTCGCTTTGTGTAGATTCGCTCTTCCGTTTTTTATTTTCTTTTTTTCTTTTTTTTCATTTCTTTTTCTTCCTTTGTGCCTCGTTGTGCCAACACCTCTCCGGTCTCGCCTTCATTTTCTCAGGTGCGTGTTTCGTCTTTGTTTGTTTGTTTGTTTGTTTAATTGTTTGTTTAGTCTCTTTGTTTCGTTTGTTTGTTTGTTTGTTTAATTGTTTGTTTATTTAGGGTCTTTGTTTCGGTTTTTCTCTTCTTCTCTTCGCTTTGTGTAGATTCGCTCTTCCGTTTTTTTATTTTCTTTTTCCTTTTTTTCTCATTTCTTTTTCTTCCTTTTTTCCTCCTTACTTGGTTTCTTTATCTATTTTTCTTTTTTTTCTTTCTCTCTTTGCTTTCTGTCTTTTCTTTCTTTTTTCTACTTCCTTTCTTTTCTTTCCTTCTTTTCTTTCTTTCTTTCGTTTTCAATTTCCTTTTCTTTATCTATTTGTGTTATGTCATTTTTCTTTTTTTCGTTCTTTTTCCTTCTTGATTTTATTTTTTATTTTTTTACTTTCCTCTATCTCTCAGCCCATATTACAAGGTTTTACTTTCAAAGTTATATCTATTTTTCCTTTTTCTCTTTTTTTCCTTTACTTATTCATTTAATTAATTTATCTATCTATTTGTTTAACCTTCCTCTACCTCGTATTACAAGGTTGTACGAACTCAAAATTATTTAAAGCCAATTTTTTCCGTTTTCTCTCTTTCTTTTCCCCTTTCCTTATTCATTTCTTTCTTTATTTTTTAAAACTTTTCTCTATCTTTTGCTCCACCTTACAAGTCCCTTTCCTTCAGGAGGTCTCTGTGACATGCGCGGCGTAGGACTCGGACAGAACCTCAAGTCACAGACCTTCGCCAGGTTCCACGCCAGCAACTCGACCCTCCTTCAGGATGTCTCTCGTGGGAAGCCAGTGGAGGCGACTCTAGCCTATTATGGAGAAGTAGCGAGGTGCGTGTGGACGAAGGGGAAGGAAAGATCGGATTGGGGTTTTGTGTTTTTTTTTTTTTTTTTTTTTGGGGGGGCGTGTGTTTTTATGTTATCTTTGTTTCTTTTTGTTTTGTTTTGTGGACGAAGGGGAAGGAAAGATCAGATTGGGTTTTGTGTATGTATGTTTTTTTTAGGGGAGGCGTGTGTTTTTATGTTATCTTGGTTTGTTCTTTTTTCTTTTGTTTGTTTTTTTTGTATTTTTTTTGTATTTTTGAGTATGTGCTTTTTTTTAGATGTGATCGGATCGGGTTTTGTGTATGTATGTTTTTTTGGGGGGCGTGTGCGTGTTTTTTTATGTTATTTGTTCTTTTTTGGTTTTGTGTTTTTTTTTGTTTTTTTTTTGTATTTTCTGTATTTTTGGGTATGTGCTTTTTTTTTTAGATGTGATCGGATCGGGTTTTGTGCATGTATGTTTTTTTTCTTCTTCTTTTTTTGGCGTGTGCGTGTGTTTTTATGTTATCTTTGTTCTTTTTTGGTTTGTTTTTTTGTATTTTTTGTATTTTTGGGTATGTGCTTTTTCTCCCTTTTTAGATGTGTTTGCGATTATCTGAGTTTTAATATCTGTGTTGTAATGTGTAGATATTTGCCGTCTTATCTCCGAACTTCTGCCCCACTGAGCCAATCTCTCGCATAACTCTGCGGACTTCAACGCCTTGTTTCACTATCTCGTTCCGATATGGCGCTGAAAAATTCACGCTCGCACATACTATTGCCCTTGTCATTTTTTTTTTTTTACTTTACTTGTTTTTCTTCTACATTTCCTTACCTGTTTTTTACTGACTACTCGTATTATTTTCTTATTTTCTGTCTTATTTTCCTGGTTCTTCATTTACTACTCGCTTCGTTCCTCTCATTATATTCCTTCATTTCAAAGATGATCGGTTAATATACTTTTGGAAATATACGAGAGAAATAGCTATAGTGCATCCCATCACAAAAAAGACAATATGGCAACTCACTCCTTATCTTATCCTTTCAACTGACATTTAATTCTTGTATTTGCATAGGTTTTGCTTTTCGAAAATTATATGCAATATTTTTTCTTGCTTTTATTGTCATTATTTCTTTCTTTGTTTCCTCCTTTACTTATTATTTCTCGAAAAGTTGAGAATCGGAGGACTCCTGATTCTGAAGTGAGTTGCCAGGTTTCCTAATGTTGTTGTTTGTTTGTTTTTTTGTTTGTTTCCTGAAATATGGCCGGAATATAATCTTTCAAACAACAACGGAAATTCGCATTCTCAATTCGCACTGTGAATTCGGGACCCTCATCTAAATCTAAATCTAGCATGTGAATTTAGATTTTTTTTTCGAAATCCTAGTCAAAATATAAATCCCGATTATTTATTTCAGATGTATTCTCGGATTCTAATCTAAATCTAGCATGTGAATTTAGATTTTTTTTTTTTTTTTCGAAATCCTAGTCTAAATATAAATCCCGATTATTTATTTCAGATGTATTCTCGGATTCTAATCTAAATCTAGCATGTGAATTTAGATTTTTTTTTCGAAATCCTAGTCAAAATATAAATCCCGATCATTTATTTCAGATGTATTCTCGGACTCTAATCTAAATCTAGCATGTGAATTTAGATTTTTTTTTTTCGAAATCCTAGTCAAAATATAAATCCCGATTATTTATTTCAGATGTATTCTCGGATTCTAATCTAAATCTATAATGATTACCCCAAATGCGTTCCCGATGTCCTAATATAGATATAAATCTAAAATATAAATCTTGAATGGGATCTGGGGATACTAATCTAATCTAAATTCAGAAATAAAATTCAAAAGAGATCTTGGGATTTTAATCTAATTCTAAATCTATAATGATTACTTCAAATGTGTTCTCGGTGTCCTAATATAGATATAAATCTATATATAAATTTCAAATGGGTTCTGGCGATGCTAATCTAAATCTAAATTCAGAATTACGATTTTCAAAAGAGATATTGGAATTTTAATCTAATCATAATTCTAGAATAATCATTTCAAATGTGTTTTTTGGGATCCTAAAATGAATACAAATCTAGAACAATGATTCCAGAAGTGGTCTTGGATTCTTAATATGGCTCTAAAATTCAAAATTCAAATGTGCTCCCAGGAATCCTAATCTGAAATCCAAATCTGAAATCCTAATCTGAAATCCTAACCTGAAATCCTAACCTGTTATACTAATCTGTAATCGTAACCTGATATCCTAATCTGAAATCCAAATCTGAAATCCTAATCTGATATCCTAATCTGAAATCCTAACCCGAAATCCTAATCTGAAATCCTAACCTAAAATCTTAATCTGAAATCCTAACCTGAATCCTAATCTGAAATCCTAATCTGAAATCCTAATCTGAAATCCTAACCTAAAATCTTAATCTGAAATCCTAACCTGAATTCTAATCTGAAATCCTAATCCGAAATCCTAATCTGATATCCTAACCCGAAATCTT
>NC_091566.1:38954501-38964501 GCF_042767895.1 Penaeus vannamei | reverse complement strand
TAATAATGTCATGTTGGCTGATAAATAAAACTGCAATATCTATGTCATCATCCTGACCCCATGGCATTCTCTATCTATACCATTCTAAAAAAATTAGGAATCCTATAAAACAAAAACAGAAAAGTGCATCTAAGAGTTAAATCAATGTCCCACAGTATATAAAACTCTCCTGAATATTTTGTGGAATATAAAGCTGAACTATATGTCCATACACAAAATTTGTGTCTAAACTTTCTAGCCTAGTTCTGCCATAAATGAAGTTTCTCTTCCACTATTTACCTATATATTTAATTCCAAAGTTCTTATGTTTTGTACACACTAAGACTCCTCTTTTGTCAATGGTGTTCTATCTTCAGTTTGGGGGATCAAAGTCTTGTTACTATTGTATAGAGAAATAAACTTCATATTACTAAATAATGCAATAACTAACATTCCAGTACAGATTGCAAACATACATTCAGTTGAACTAATAATAGTATTATTGTGGACAAGCAGCAGACCAGCACATGTAATGATATTGGTTGGGACTCTGAACCAGTTCATGATACCTGCTCTCAGATCCTCTGGAATGACCTGGGACCGCAGGTACCCAATGGCTGGGAAGTACATGCCAACACCCACTTCCAGAATGAGGAAGGCAAGGAAGGAGAGGTACAAGTGGTTGCCGCTGGTGGAATAAATGCACAAAGACATGGCTACAATAGCCATACCAACCGCCATCAGCAAGAGTTGTTCAGCCGAATACTTCTTGGAGAAGAGCATGGAATATATGGACGAGCCAATCATAATGCAGACCATGAAACTTGCAAACACCATGCCAAGGGGAGGGTGTCCAGGTCCCAGGACAGGGGTCCACTGGAATACAAAAATATACATGTTGGCTTCAAAGAGAGACTGAACCACACCCAAGAATAGGATAGAATCCTTAAACAAGATGGACCGAAGACCTTCCATGCAGGACTTCCTCAAATCGATCGCCTGATTTCCATAATTTTCTCTCCAGGTCTGCGAAATGATCAGACCTGCCATGATCAAGAAGGGAATGGCAAGCATGAAGGGAGCAACTGGTCCAAAGGCCAAGGTCTCAGCAAAGATGTTAGAAAACACCCCAGCATTTATGGCCAGCACACCATTCCAGAAGGTTGCCTTGGAGAAGGTCACTGACAGCCACTCACTAGGGAAGTCATGCGTCTCTGTATGCTCATAGACATACCATGACTCAAAGGTTGAGAAGAGCATGGATGTAGATATACCACCAAAAACCCTACCCATGAATAGCCAGAAGAAGCTGGAGCTGAGTTTTGTTAGGCAACAGAAGGAGTACATGATGCAGAAGCAGAGAGCCATCTTCTTACGACCAAACCGATCAGCCAGGGGTCCTGTTGTTGTCCCGAAGATGACGCTGCTGGCAAAACCCACCACATACAGGAGGGCTATTTGGTTGCTGGCATAACCATAGTGTTCATAAAGCTTGTACACATAAGGACCCTGCAGCCAGTCAGAGAACAATGCCATGAAGTACACCAGGAAAAACGAATATTGGAACTTCTTGAAGTGAGGGTTATTGGCTGACGTGATTTGGCTCTTGGTCTTCAGGGAGAGGAAGTGCAAGGCCAGAGCTAAGAGGGCCAAGAGGGTGAAGGAGCCATAGATGAAAGCCTCCATTGTGGAAGCCGTGCCAATCACTGGGATCTCCACCGACTCCAGGGTCTGCAAAAGAAGGCCAGTATGAGCAAGATGAAGGATTTTAGATCTTTGATTTGCCCATTGATATCAAGATCGGAAAAATGCATACCATGTCTAATGTGTATTCTCTTCATGAATTATCTTTACTCATGGTTCCAAAAGTGATTAATTATAAGGGAGTCAATTACTAGCCCTACCTATCACACCTGTTTACTCTTTTGATTTATTTTCAAAAGGATTTTTTTATTTTCTATTACTATAACTGTTAATAACATTACAACAATCATAATGTCAATAATAATATAACATCCATATCAATACCATTAGAGAAAAAATCCCATAATTCAAGGAAATGGGAAATCAGATGAGGTCACGTAAGCCATCTTATTACTTCCATGGTGGCTAAGCATTTGTGTGCAAGCAAATTTCACAAAAGAAAACTAGAGTAGATGGTGTAATTCCCAACAGCAGTGGACTAATAATAATAACCTTAAAAATAGTAATAGCAGGATAATTTCTTTTAATAAAGCCAGTTTTCTGTAACAGAGTTATCAATAAACATGTATAAAAGCATATTAAAATAGAATTAATATTTTTAAGGGCAAAATCTTTAAAATTCTGACAAGATAATCATGCAAATCAAACCCCAAAGCATATAAACTGTGTTTATCAAATCACATCAAGTATGTGCTTTAAAATACATATAGAATCTCTACATCTGTTTATTTGCTAAAATATTTGTGTAACATTGGGCATCCATTTTCCTCATTCATACAACATACATAAACTGTGAGCATGATTAGGTAGAGTTAACCCTAACATCTGGTATATTTGCATACAGCAAATTAGCATTTGACAACCTTTACATTTACTGTGCATGTCTGACAACAAAAATTGCATCTGACCATCACTGAAGGCAGTAGATAATTTCACAGACAATTAAGTGACATGTATGACTGTCATACAACAGGCATTGATAAGCAGTCATTCATACACAAGTACGAGGGAAGGAGGGAGCCAGCCAAAGACTGATGACGATGATATGGACAATTGTAAACATAAAAGCAATAAGAAAAATATACGCAAAAAAAAGTCACAAGGCACACAGACAATGCAAAGGTGATAGAATTGCATTAGTTACAGATGAATTCTCAATGACAATCTCTCACTCATCATCACTGGACAAAAGATTACAATTAAAACATACTTTTCATTTGCTCCCCTTAATTTCATATTATGATAGCTAAGAATGATACACAAAGAAATCAGTTTCTTTAAGCATCAAACAAGCCATTTTGATTGGAGATGCTCCTACCCCTAGTACTAATTAGATTTTTCCATTCAATTTTTTCACATCTGATGAGCTATCTCAATACCCACTACTCAACAAATGTGAGGCTTTACTGTATTCTTCATCTTTGTTTGTACTGTAGCTGTTATTGTACAAGAGGAAAAAATACACTACTTACATCTGAAAATGAAATAACCATTAAGGTAAGAAAATCTATTCTCCACCTCTACCTCCACCTCTACCTCTACCTCTACCTCTATCTCCACCTCCACCTCCACCTCCACCTCCACCTCCACCTCCACCTCCACTCCCACCTGTACCTTCACTCCCACCTCCACCTCTACCTCCACTTCTACCTCCACCTCCACTTCCACCTCCACCTACAGCTCCACGTCCACGTCCACTGCCACTTCCATTTCCACTTCCACCTCCATTTCCTTCTCTACCTCTACTTCTACCTCTACCTCTGCCTCCACCTCTATCTCTACCTCCGCCTCAACCTATAATTTCACCTCCTCCATCTCCACCTCTACCATCACAATCACCATCACTGTGATCATCGTCATACTGTCACTACCATAATCACCTCCGCCACATTCATCTTGTAATAACAACAATAATTAGTAAAAAAAATAGAGAATACATTAGGAAAATCAAAACACATAATCATTAGGGGGAACTGTATGAAGATACATAAAACCCAAGAATATTTTTAAAGAAACTATAACACCAAAATATGGCCATTACACATCTCGTTGCAATGTCTTGAATTGTCAACCCCAACTTTTCTTTTTCAATGACCTCTGCTCATGTACTCTTAAGCTATATATATATTCCAGCCAACTACAATTATATAGACATGCTTCTTAACCACTAGCCGCCTGGTGAAATGCACATACATGCCATGGCTGATGTGGACAGAAAAATAGATGGCATTGTATCACGACCATTCCCACGCCACTGGCTCATCAGACGGAGTTTGTTTTTCTCCAATAGTAGCGGCTTCCTTTATATGGTAAAGAATTTTGGCAATAGTACCTATAATGAAGGTAATCCTTCAAAATTATAATATCTTTATAAATTATAGCAATATAAAAGCTTTTAGGTACCAAATGTCGCTCGCAAACTACCGAATGAGCTGGGCACAAACAGGGGAAACTGTCAATACGCGCCAACAATTCTGTTATTACGTCCACTTGCCAAATATTTTTACCCGGCAGCATTGGGTTAATACCATTCTAATGTTTTTTTTTCCCCATTTCAAATTATTTTCTTTTTCTGCTCGTTCTCTGTTACTACTCTGATCTGCATACGAACATCAATTTACATACCAAATTCAGAGACTCGCTTTCAACACTCATTAAGGAATTTTGACCGTACAAGTAAACGATTTCTCTATTTTCAAACATTTTTCTTTCCCTGCCTTACACTCTTAATCACTTAACCTTTTCGGTGGAAAAGAAATTTTAAAAATGTTCCAGGATATATCTGCACTGCCAGAGAAACCAAAAGCGTCAAAGTTCATCACTATCTAATAACAGCATCAGGAAATAAAACTGATTCAACATGAAACAGTCATTACCTCGAGTACAGTTTAAGTATGATCAACAGCGACGGTTTTTCCTTTATTTGTTTTTTCAAGGCACTCCTCTCTGATCAACAGCAGTTCACAATAATATACTTGGAGCTTACAGATCTAATTAATCCCAACACATCGCACCTAGTTCTATCATTCTATTTCAAATGGACTGAATTTGATAGCTGGTTTTTGCTAATGTCTATCAATTTTTTCTTCTTCATTTCCAAATAAAGACAAGAAATAATTGAAGACTTAAGAAAATGAATAAAGGATATAAGAATAGAAAACATGCAGTAATCAAGAAAGAAAAGCTAAAAAATAATAATAATAGAAAAAAAAGAAAGAAAAGGCAATTAACGTTTTGCTTTCCGGGAACTGTAGCACCGGTCACACCTGTCTCGCGCACAAACACTGCCCTTCCCTTATTGGCCTCTCCCTTGTGCTTGTCCAGGATGGAACTCAACACGAAAAACAAAACATGCTCGTGAGGAGAGACCCGTAACCCAATGAGTAGATTACCCTGCATACTGCACAATCCACCCCATCCTTTTTAGCTTGAAGAAATGTCTTAACGAAGTTTCTCCTGAATTCATTCCAACTTCCTTCCCACCTAATTTCACATTTACATAGATATGTTGTTACTATCAGCCAGTCGTTATCATTTTATGACTGTTCTTGCCTGTATATTCTTTTCTTTCTTCTTTCTCTCTTTATTCTTATCCTTATCTATTTATCTATTCATCTATTCATCTATTTATCTATATATCTATTTATCTATTTATCTATTCATCTATTTATCTATTTATTTATTTATCTATTTATTTATTTATTTATTTATTTATTTATTACTTATTTATCTATCTATTTATCTATTCATTTATCTATTTATTTACTTATTCATTTATTTACTTATCTATTTATTTACTAATCTATTTACTCACCTATTAAAACATGTACTTGTTAATCTATTTACCTACTTATCTATCTATCCATCCATTTCTCTATTTATCAATCTTTTTCCTTCTTTTCTTGCTTTTAACCTTTCCTAAAACTTCAAATAATCAACAGATAAGCTCTTACAGTGATAAATATTTTTTTCTAAACTGTATAATCTTACACTTATATATTCAATTCATTAAATCAATTTATCATCATTCATTTATCATTATTTTCAAGGTATCATTTGTGCAAATAAAGTACAGTTCTTGTGAATATTCTAAAAACAGGACCATTCATAAGAATTATAGTTATTACATAAATACGTATTTTTCAAAGTACAATCCCAGCCATCACTATCTTCATCTGCTTCTTTTCTTTTTCTTTTTTACCTTTTTTGACACCTATGTGTGACTCTTGTAACACCACTGATAGTAGTAATATAAAATTCAATGATAAGAATTTATGGTATCACATTTAATGGGATAATTATTGTTTTACTATAAAGCAAAATACTTGCAAAAAGGTTTCATGAGATCATTCTGCACACACTGTATAAAATTACAAACCCAAGCCCCATTCACCAACAGGAAAACAAGAAAATATAAATAAAACAGAAATGCTTCAGCACTCCAAGCAAGTGTGTAGAAAGACAGTAAAAAAAACAAAAACAAAACTTTAAAATAATTCTCAAAACAAAACGAAACAAATTCCACCACCAATCACCACTGTAAATTTATTTCTTACCACCAGAGGCCCTGGGTCGACAGGTGCACCATCCCCTGATATCTCAGACATGTTACCTCGTCTGCTGCAGGTGAGAGAGTGAGGGAGAGTCAGGGTAACTACAACATATGTATCGTCCACACAGGTGTGCCAGACAAGTGGTGGGGACTAGGCGGGTGTGAGAGGTAAGGGGATGGGGTGGAGGAGGTGGTGGTGAGAGTGAGGAGGAGTGAGAAGTGGAAAAATAGGGGTGGGATGGGGAGGATAAGAATGGTGAGGTTCGAATAAGGTGAGAAGTGGAAAAATAGGGGTGGGATGAGGAGGAGAAAGAGGTGACTGAGAGTGCGTAGGGGTTGATAAATGGAGAAATGGGGGAGGATAAGGAGGTGGTATGAGAGAGTAAGGTGGGGATAAGAAATGGATAAATGGATGAAGAGAAAGGGGATGAGGAGATGGTAAGGGAGGGCGACGTTTTTTTGAACTATGGGAGGAACAATATATACAGATGCATATTCTGAAAAAAAGGGATGCAGGACACATCTACAAAAAGTAGACAATACACAACTTGAGAGAAACACAAACTAACAAGACCATAGATTTTGCAGAAAGGACATTAAACTAAAAACAAACAATAATAAAGATATATACAGTTACCTCTCTGAGATATCATGGATCTTGGAGTACAAGTAAACACACGTAGTACAAAGAAAGAGAAAAGCTCAAGGAGAAAATGAAGAAAAAAAATATCCGAGACTTTATGGTTATAGAGCTTACTGGTATCAATGCACACCTATACATGTTCTCTGTTTCAAGTGTCTTTACTACAATAAAAAGGGGAAGAGGAGGGGTCATATCCCTGTGCTCTGTGCTCTCTTATGGGTTAGACATTAAAAGAGACTAAAAATACAGAAATCATGAAACTATAAAAAAGTAAAAGGCTGGAGTAAAAACTGGAAGGCTGTACCATTTTTGAGCCATGATTCTTTCTTTTTTTATGTCATATGTATGATATCAATTGAAGGTATACACATATCAGCACAGATCCACTATAGATCCTACAAATCCTAATGTGATCACAAATAACATACTGAGTTAAAAAGATTAAGGAATAATATCATACTGAGTTAAAAAGATTAAGGAATAAAGGATAAGAAAAATGGACCAAAATAAATGAGGAAAAATCTGAAAAAACTATCAAGGTGCAATTAAGAAAATATACTGATGTAAAAATTCATATTCAAATTCAAATTACCTTAATCAAGCAATTATATTTCACTCTAATCAAGGGAAAATCAAAGATGATAATTATCAAAAAACTCTTGATTTTGATATGATGAACTGGAGACTTGAGAAATATATTTTACAATATACGACCATCTATCACTGTTTAGGTCTGTAAATCTAATTCATCATATATATACCATCAATCACTGTTAACCTATGTGCCATCAACTCCTACAATCCAGGTAAAGTGACCATCACATTAAGAAAAATTTGGCTTTCATGGCAGGTGACATGAAAATGCACTCGTGAAAAAAATTGGCTAAGGGTTGGGGTGACAGGAACATCTCGTCATGAGAATTTTGGATGAAGGCTTGGGTAACAAGAATGACTCACCATGCGTGCAGAAAGCTTTTGGAGGGTGATTAGACTTAGTCAGTGTTTAGGAAAGGGCTCTTGTATTATTTCCACCACGAGTGTGGAAAGTACCATATTTTTAAAATGGCACAAATAATAAAGTGTTACTTATTGTTATTGCCAATACACACTTATAGACATCCTAGATAGATGATAGAGATTCTGTGCAATGAAAACTTTCTATTATCATCTTGAGAAATACACATCTTGGAAAATGGCAAAAACACTTATGCAGAAAAAGCAATAGTAACACTGCAGAAGCGGGGGGAAGTAGTACTGACACCTCACACAAGTGTTTGTGTGAGGTGTCACACATGGGAGAGTAGCCAATCATGTAAAGCCTGCATTTTTGGAAATGAGTGGGAAGCAATACACCAAAATTTAATGGATTAACAGTGATAACCTTTGCCCCAGATAAGCAAGTCCTCCAATTCATCTGTTTTCTCGAAGCAGCATAACCACCAATTTGTCGATTTTGAGTTTTATGTGTATTTGATGTCAGGGTACCAATGCCTGTTTTATCTCTAATTTATGTGACCTAATTTCTTCCCAATGCTGAGATGTGGCACACAGTATAATGGCGGTGTTCGGGATTTTACATGCATTGAAAAACCTGAAACTCGATTTATATATAAGAAATTTCTTGGACATACACTGGTTCGTGATAACAGGGAAAATTTGTACACCAATAGGTACCTCGGCAAGTATTTTCATCACAAGCCATCAATAAATTTTTACCTTATCTTGTAATAAATGAACCATCTAAATTACTAACCAATGAAGGAAGGCAGACACACAGCCTGTGATTATGCAATTACCATTTGGCAAAGGTAATTATATAATCATATGAATGTGTGTGTGTGTGTGTGTGTGTGTGTGTGTGTGTGTGTGTGTGTGTGTGTGTGTGTGTGTGTGTGTGTGTGTGTGTGTGTGTGTGTGTGTGTGCGTGTGTGTGTGTGTGTGTCTACACGTGTACGTGTGCATGTACATGCGCATATGAATGCGTGCATGCATGCAGGTGTATATGTGTGTGGGTGTACGTGTCGGTGTGGGTGTATGTATGTGTGGGTGTATGTGTGTGTGGGTGTATGTGTGTGTGGGTGTATGTGTGTGGTTGGGGGTTGGTGTGGGTGTAGGTGTGTGTGGGTGTGGGTGTAGATGTGTGGGGGTGTAGGTGTGGGTGTAGATGTGTGGGGGTGTAGGTGTGGGTGTAGGTGTATGTGGGTGTGTGTGGGTTTGGGTGTGTGTGTGGGTGTGTGTGGGTGTAGGTATGGGTGTGTGTGGGTGTAGGTGTGGGTGTGGATGTAGGTGCGTGTGTGGGTGTAGGTGTAGGTGTGTGTGTGGGTGTAGGTGGGTGTGGGTGTGGGTGTGGGTGTCGGTGTGTGTGGGTGTATGTGTGAGTGTAGGTGTGGGTGTGAGTGTAGGTGTGGGTGTGAGTGTAGGTGTGGGTGTGAGTGTGAGTGTAGGTGTGGGTGTGAGTGTAGGTGTGGGTGTGAGTGTAGGTGTGGGTGTGGGTGTGAGTGTGAGTGTGGGTGTGAGTGTAGGTGTAGGTGTGTGTGTGGGTGTACGTGTAGGTGTGTAGGTGTAGGTGCGTGTGTGGGTGTAGGTGCGTGTGTGGGTGTAGGTGCGTGTGTGGGTGTAGGTGCGTGTGTGGGTGTAGGTGTGTGTGTGGGTGTAGGTGTAGGTGTGGGTGTAGGTGTGGGTGTAGGTGTAGGTGTGGGTGTGGGTGTAGGTGTGGGTGTAGGTGTGGGTGTGGGTGTAGGTGTGGGTGTAGGTGTTGGTGTGTGTGGGTGTAGGTGTGTGTGGGTGTAGGTGTGTGTGGGTGTAGGTGTGTGTGGGTGTAGGTGTGTGTGGGTGTAGGCGTGTCTGGGTGAGGGTTTGGGTGTGGGTGTGGGTGTGGTGATGGGTGTGGGTGTAGGTGTTAATGTAGATGTAGATGTATGCCAAAGCTAACCTTGATGTTCCGGAATGTGTAAGTGCGAAAAGCATTTGTTAGCAATAGGTTTGTACAGTGAGAGAAATGGAGTGAGGAAAGCAGATGAAGATCATGTTTAACCAGCATGAAAAGTTGTGATGCACCCAAAGACACTAAGCAAGAAATGTGACGATGGGATAAGGAAGATGCACCAGTTGAGAGATTTATT
>NC_091566.1:38937001-38939501 GCF_042767895.1 Penaeus vannamei | reverse complement strand
CTCGAGTGTTGTGCCGAACAGTTGGCACCAACACTACAGCAACTTTTCCAGGACTCTAGATCAAGGGGTTGTGCTAGGCCAATGGAAAGAATGTTGAAGAAGCTTAATGATTTTGGGCCTGTCGTGTTAACCTCTTCCTGAAATAGCAGGAAGACATTTTGAAAGACTATCTGTTGAGAGCACTGTTGGAATGAGAGAGCCTTTGCAGTCTGAATACTGTAAGAATGGGAGTGTTCAGATTAGAAACTTTAATGAATGAAAGCAGTAAACATTTCGATAAACTCGGGCAAGAAGACTGTTCACAGATTTTTAGCTCTGTACTTAATATTATTCAACCTCACGTTTTGTTGAATAAACTGATCGACATGATGAATTGCTTTCTTTTGAAAATGGATTTTTGGTTTTTTAACGAACAGACCTCAGTATATCATGTTTCACAACTTCAAGTCTGATATAATTGTCACCAAAACAGGAGCTCCTTAGGATGCGTCATGTCCCTTGTCTTGTTCACCAATGACTACAGGAGTAATTTCAGTAACTGTTCACTATCAAAGTATGCAGACGACACGGTTATCATCGGAAAAATAACCAATGATGACTGCAGCGACTATTTGACACGTGTCCATCTGTTTGTAGAATGGTGCGAAACTAACTACTTGCAACTCAGTGTCATGGAAACTAAAGACATGATAATTGATTTGATGACCGAAAAGAATGGACCAGATCTATCAACAATAGATGGGGAAGTTATAGAGAGAGGAGGCCTGTATAAGTACCTGGGAGTTATGATAAAATATTAGGGGATTCACATACTGAATTGATGGTTAAAACATGGAATAAAAGACTCAATTTCTTACGAATTTTAAATGATATCCGTGTACAGAAAGGAATCCTTACCTTATTTTACAGATCTACCATAGAGTCCATTATATGCTTCTCAGTAACTGTTTGGTTTGGCAAGATAACATGCAATGCCAAGAACAAACTCATGAGGGTTGTTAAGAAAGGCGTTGAAACTAAATCACTAGATGTGCTCTATCAGGAAGGTGTAATGAAACAGGTGGAGAAGATAATGTACAATGCAAGCCATTCTCTGCATCACTGTTGTGTGCATCTCAGGTCGGGCAGAAAACTTGCTTCACCTGCTCAACGAAAAGGAAATCTTTTGTGACAAAAAACATCCTTCTTTTTAGCCATTCAAAAACGAAATAATTATGATATTTTGATACAACATGTATACAAAATGAATTTCTTTGTGGCTCAGCGCTCTCTGCTTTAAACGTAAAAGGAAAATCAAATTTAAGTAAAATATCTAAGAATCCAAAAATGAACACATCAGTTCATCACAAAGTGTTATACATCTTTACAGTGGTCATTCATATGACACAACCATAATACTAGTTATTACACATAGAAATAGTACTCCATGCTCACAATCACAGAATCGATAAAGTTATCCTATCTTATCTCTTATCTTATAATGATGATAACAAATTTAAGGATAATGATAGTAATGATAATAATGATAATATATTATGATAATGATGATGGTAATGATAAGGATGATATGAATAATGATAAGGAAAGTAGTTATAATAATGATGATAACCATAAGCATAATCAAAATAAAGATACTATTAGTCATAATGGTAATACTGATGATACTAATAAGAATTATAGTTGTAATAATAGTAGTAGTAGTAGTAGTAGTAATGTTAATATAAAGTTGATAATGGTAATCATAATAAATCTATAACAAAAATAACCATAAAAATCACAATAGTACGATAACCCTTCCGCCACGTACGACATCCTCTCGAGCTCCCGTGTGTAACCGACCACACCGAATGTACACATCAGTCACCATCAGCTGATCGGGGTGAGAGGAGCGTTGCGCAGGTGCTCCCCATGGCCGTGGGAACTCTTGTCTGATTACTGTCTAATTCACTTTGACTGAACGCCGATAAACACTCCGTAAGTCAAAGCGAGTGATTGGGAATTGGTGTCGGAGGATCTGATAGTTTATTACACTTAGGACAATAGAGGAATTGAGAAATGTTGAAAGGCGGTGTGTTTGATGCCTTTAAAAAAAAGAGTGAAATTGAATATATGTTATTATGATCTGTTTCCAAGTTATTTCAAAGTGTCAATTTAGTTTTGCGAATCGACGAATAGGCCAGAGGTAGAAAAAAAATTTGGAGATATCAGTGTAGAAGCTCTTGACTCTAAAAATTGAATTTGTATGATTTTAAAGGTAAGTCACTTGCCAATAATTACCTGTATTATTTTTTTTATATCCTTTGTATGTCAGCTCGCTTTGATTTATTTCAATTTCTTATTCCGTGGCTTTTTATATACCAGAGTATGTTTTGATTGACGAAAGGACAGATACATTAACTGACATTCATCTATTTGATTTGATTTTCTATTCCCTGGGACTACTATATGTAATTCTCATTTAAATGACTGGCATAGAATTGAGGAGGATTTTCCTCTATTA
>NC_091566.1:38904501-38914501 GCF_042767895.1 Penaeus vannamei | reverse complement strand
CTCCTCGCCGGAAATCGTCGTCTTCGCCCCCTCCTCCTCCCTCCCTCTCTGCCTCTCCCTCTTCCTCTCCCTCTTCCTCTTGGCTTCTGTGATTTTCCTTCTGTTCTCCTGCCTTCTCCCTCTCTTCCTTCTATCTTCTGTCCCTCTCGCTCTTCCCTTCTGTGATCTTCCTTCTGTTCTCCTGCCTTCTCCCTCTCTTCCTTCTATCTTCTCTCCCTCGCCCTCTTCACTTTTATGTTTTTCTTTCAGTCCTTTTCCCTCTCTCTCTCCCTCTCTTCCTCTCTGTCTAACCTTTCCTTCTCCTTCTTCCTATCGTTTATCCTCATCCCTCTCCTTCTCATATCTCTTCTATTCTCTCTCTCCTTATCCTTGTTCTCTCACTCTTCCCTTCCTTCTCCTACTCATACTCCCTCTCCTTTCCCTCTCTTCCTTCCCCTTCTTCTACTCTTACTCGCTCTCCCTTCACCTTCCTCCTCCAACTCCCTCTTCGCTCTCCCTAACCCCCTCCCTCCCTCCCTCCCTCCCACCTCATCCTCCTTCATTTCCTCACCCCTCTCCCCTCCCCCTTTCTACTCCCTCCCCTCTCCTCCTTCCCTTCCTTACCACTCCCCCTCCCCTCCCTCTCCCCTTCCTTATCCCTCCCCCTCCCCATCTCTCCCCCATCCGTTAGTGGTAATGGGTGACGTCACAGCGTCTACGTGGATGACGTCACGGCGTTTGGCGGGGTCTCCTCTGGCCCGGGGAAGCCGAGGTGAAGGTCGCTGCGCCGGCCGGGGCTGCTGGCATTTCACGGCTGGGTTGGGGCTGGGGCTGGGGCTGGGGTTGGTAGTTCTTGTTCTTCTTCTTTTCTTGTTGCTGTTTTTGTTGTTGTTTTGTCTTTTTGTCGTTTTTTTTTCTTTCTTTTTTTTTTCATTTTTTTTTTTCGTTTTTTTTTAATGGTGTATATTTTGCTCATTTACAAAAAACCTCTCACTTTAAAAGTGAGAGAGAAAGGGAGGGAGAGAAAGTAAGAAAGAAGGATAGAAAGAAAGAGAAAGCGATGAGGTGAGCGAAAGAGTGATGAAGACGATGATCGAAAGTGAAATGAAGCGACCGAGTAATGAGGCGTCGGCGACCGGCTCTCTGTCCCAGTGATCCCTCGCTCTTCTTCCTCTTCTTCTTCGCCGCCTTCTTCCTCTTCTTTTTCGTTTTCTTCTTTTCGTTTTCTTCTTTTTCTTTTCGTTTTCTTCTTCTTTTTCGTTTTCTTCTTTTTCTTTTTTTTTCTTTTTCTTCTTTTTCGTTTGCTTCTTTTGCATATTCTTCCTCTATTTCACATTCTTCCTCTTTTTCGGATTCTTCTTTATCTTCTTCGTTTTCTTCTTTTTCGTCTTCTTCGTCTTATTATTATTATCATTATTATTACTATTATCATCATTATTATTATTAATCTTTGTATTGTTTTTGTTCTTGCTCTTCACCTTTTCTTCACCTTGCCGTGTGTCTCTCTCTCGCTGTGTATGTCTCTCCATTTATCTGTATTTAGCGGTTTGTCTGTCTGTCTGTCTAAAAACACATGAGCGTACATCTATAGACCCTCCAATCCTCTACCCCCCTCTCTCTCTCTCTCTCTCTCTCTCTCTCTCTCTCTCTCTCTCTCTCTCTCTCTCTCTCTCTCTCTCTCTCCCTGATCGTCTTTTTCATTCTTTTTTTTCTTTTTTGTGTCTATACCCTTCTATCTACTTTCTCTCCCGCAACCCTTTTCGGTAAATTATTAAAGTCAAGATCAGAATGATATTGATGATAATAATGGTTTTGATAATGATAGTGATAGTAGCAACAAAAGATCATGGTAAAAAATAATAATGATAATAATAGTACTAATGATAATAATAGTAATAATGATAATGATGATAGTGATGATGATAATGATAATGATAATGTAATGATGATGGTGATGATCTGTCGAACCTCCCTACTCTTTCTTCCTATCCCTTGATCATCTTTTTTTTCCTTCTTCCTCATCTCCCGTCATTACCCTCCCCTCCCTCCCTCCCCCCACCTTTTTTTTGTGCGGATGACGAGGAATGCTGGAATGTAAGGTCTTTGTCATGGCTGGATGGGAACGCGGGGGAGAGGGGGTGGGTGGGGGAGGAGGAAGGGAGAGGGGAAGAGAGTGGATTGAGGGAGGGGAGGGGTTAGGAGACGATGGGGGGCGGGTGAGGGGGAGAGTAAGAGAGTGGATTGAGAGAAGGGAGGGGAGGGGAAGGCTTAGGAGACGATGGGGTAAGGGAGAGGGGAAGAGAGTGGATTGAGGGAGGGGAGGGGAGGGGAAGGGTTAGGAGACGATGGGGGAGGGGGAGGGGAAGGCTTAGGAGACGAGGGGGGAGGGGGAGGGGAAGGGTTGGGGGGGGAAGAGATGAGAGTGGAGGGGGAGTGGATAACGGGGGAGTGGGGAGCGGGAGCGGGAGGGGAGGGGAGGAACGGAGAAGGGGGCAAGGTCAAGGAATCGTACTGTGCAGGTTGTTGTTGTTTGTTTGTTGTTATCCGTGGTTGCATTTGATTCTTTGTCGTTAGTTTTATTTTGTTCTGTCTGTTGTTTTTTATGACCTATTTTGTGTGTTTTTTTTTATGTTCTTTCTTGCAGTTGTTAGTATTTTATTTATTTCATTGTTGTTATTTTGGTTGTTCCTGTTATACGTCTTCTTCTTCTTGCTCCCCTCCTCCTCCTTCTTCTTCCTCCCCCTCCTCCCTCCTTCCTCCTCCTCTTCTTCCTCACCCTCACCCACATATTCCTCCTCCTCCACCTCCCCCTCCCCCCGTCCCCCTTTCCCTTCCCCTCCTCCTCCTCCTCCCTTCTCCTCCTTTTCCTCCCTCTCCTCCCACTTTCCCTTCCCCCTCCCCCTTCACCTCTTCCTTCATCTCCTTCTCCTCCCCTCCACCTTCTTCTCCACCTACTCTTCCTCCACCTCCTCCTCCTCCTCCTCCTCCACCACCTTCTCCTCCACCACCATCTTCTTCTCCACCTACTCTTCCTCCACCACCAACTTCTCCTCCACCTTCTTCTCCACCTACTCTTCCTCCACCTCCTCCTCCTCTTCCTTCTCATCCTCCTTCTCTTCGTTCTCCTCCACCATCTCGAGCTCTGCCAAAGGTCACAGCGTTATTGGCGAAGATAGGCTGACCTTTCCTGGCCCCCCGGCGGTGGAAGAGGTGGAAACGGACTCAGCGGACCTAGCACATAGGGAGGGTGAGGAGAGGAGAGGAGAGGAGAGGAAATGAGAGAGTGGTGGGAGAGGAGAGGGAGGGGAGGAAATGGGTAGGGATGGGAAAGGAGGAGAAGAAGAGATGAGAGGAGAGGAGAAAAAAAAGGGAAGGAGATGAGGGGAGGAGGGAGGGAGAGGAGAAGAGGATAGGGAAAGGGGGAGTGGGAGAGGAAGACTGGGGGCATAGGGAAGGAAGACGGAGGAAGGGGGAAGGGTGGAGGGAACCAGGAGAGAGAGTGAGAAAAGAGGTTAGAGGGAGAGTAAGAAGGGGGAGAGGTGGGGAGTGAGAGGGGGAGGGAAGGAGAAGGTAGAGAGCGGAGAGAGGAACGAAGAGAAGAACAAAAGGGAGAAGGAAAGAGGATGATGGGAAGAGGAATGGGGAAAAAAAGGAGGGAAGTCGCGGAATTGTCGCTCAGGGGGAGAGGCAAAGGCGACGCCATTCCACCGGGGGGCGGGGCGACCCTCGGCGACGACCCGGGAGGCGAAAGGACGACCGGAATGACGACGACGAGAACGACGTAGACGAAGACGAAGATGATGAGAATGACGAAGATGGCGAGAACGACGTAGATGACATAGACGAAGGCGAAGACGACGACGGAGATGGCGAGAACGACGTAGATGACGTAGACGAAGACGAAGATGGCGAGAACGACGTAGATGACGTAGACGAAGACGAAGATGGCGAGAACGACGTAGATGACGTAGACGACGACGAAGATTACGAGAATGACGAAGACGACGTAGACGAAGATGACGAGAACGACGTAGATGACGTAGACGACGACGAAGATTACGAGAATGACGAAGACGACGTAGACGAAGATGACGAGAACGACGTAGATGACGTAGACGAAGACGAAGATGGCGAGAATGACGAAGACGGCGACAATGATGAGGGTAATGGTGATGATAAGGAGCAGAACGCGATGACCGGTGAAAATGACGAATTCGTAACGAACAGGAGGGCCGTGACGACGAAGACGAGAACGACTCGGTAGCCCCTTGCACGACCTGGGACCTACGACGACGACGGAGACGGAGACGACGGGAACGACCCACGTGCAAGACGGCGACGACAAAGAGGGTGGCGGCGACGAGCGAGCGGCCGGCAGGCGTTTGTGGCCGGGGTGGGGGTGGAAGGGCGACGCCGGGGGGTGGGGTGGGGGTGGGGTTGGGTAGGGGTAGGGTGGCTCGAGAGGTGGGTTGTGCTGCGGAAGGTTAGTGTACCGCGGTCATACTCCCTCCTCGTCCTCCTCCTCCTCCTCCTTCTGATCGTTCTTTTTCTTCTCTTTCTCCTCTTTTCCTCATTCTTCTCCTCTTCCTCCTCCTCCTACTGCCTTCCCTCACCCTCGTCCTCATCCTTCTCTTCCGTCTTCTCCTTCCCCTATCTCTTATCTCCTCCTTCTCCTCTTCTTCTTCTTGTACCTCATCCTCATCATCTTACCTTTACTCCTTCTCATCATCATCATCCCACTCCTCCTTCCCATCCCTCGTACTCCTTCGCGCCTTCTCCCTTCTCCCTTACTTCCTTCCTTCCTTCATTTCTTCTTCATCCTCTTCGTCGTACCTTCTCCTTCCTCCTCTCCCCCTCCCCCTTCCCCCCTCTCCTCCCTCCTCTGCTCCTTCTCTTTTCCATTTCCTATCTGACCCTCTCCCTCCCTCTCCCTCCCTCCCTCCAGCCGTCCGTTTCCTCCACGCCCCTCCCCCTCCCTCCCTCCCCCTCCACTCCTGTTTCTTTTTTCGTATGCTCTTTGTTAGGGGGAGGAGGAGGAGAAGAAGAAATGGAGAAGGAGAAGAAAAAGCAGAAGGAGGAGAAGAAATAGAAGGGGAAGGGGTAGGAAATGAAGAAGGAGAAGGAAAAGAGGAAGCGGAAGGAGAAGAAGGAGGAAAAGGAGAAGTAGTAGTAGTAGTAGTAGTAGTAGTAGTAGTAGTAGTAGTAGTAGTAGTAGTAGTAGTAGTAGTAGTAGAAGGAGGAGAAGGAGAAGAAAAGGAGGATGGAGAAGGAGGAGAAGAAGTAAGGGTGTATTCTGTCCCTCATGAAGTGGATAGGAGAGAGGAAAGGAAGGATAAAGTTAATCAGAAGAGGAGGAATTAGAGAGGAGAACGAAGAGAAGAGAGAGGATTGTCTTCACGGCGAGAGGAAAGGAAGAGGTGAAAAGAGCAGTTACAATTGCTTCGTGATACAATGTCAAATATTTGCTTCTTTGGGAATCTGGGCAGAGGAGAGGGGAGAGGGGGGTGAGGGGGGTACCGGAGGGAGTGGAAGGTAGGGGAAGATATGGAAGAGGGAGAGGGAGAGAGAGAGAGAGGGTGTGGGGGAGGAGTGGAAAAAGGAAGGGAGGTAGGGAAATTTAGGGGAACATAGAGGAATGGGGGAGGTGGAGCGATGTGTGTGTGTGTGGGGGGGGGGGGGGGGTTAAGAATGAGTGGAATGGTGGGGAAGAGAAGGGGAGAGATTGAGGAGTAAGGGTGAGATAGGGGAAGATAGGGAAGTGGGGGAGAGAGAAGGGAGAGGTGGAGAAAGAAGAGGGAAGGAAGGAGAGTGGAAAGAGAAAAGGTGAGGAAGAAGAGTGGGAAAGATGAGGAGAGAGGGCGAGGGAAAGTTAGAAGAGAGAGGAACGGAGAAGATTGGAAGGTAAAGAAGGGGAGAAAGGAGAAGGGGAGGTAGGGAGGGAGGGGGAGATGATCCATGGCCCCTTTTTAATAATAATCGCATCTTGCATAACTCCTTCCAAGACAAAGCCACAGGCTGTCTTCGAGACCTTGGGGGTGCCTTGTGGTCCATTATCCATTTTCTTTCTTTCTCTTTTTTAATTGTTTCCTTGTCAACGTGTGTCGGTTTAACTGCCTTGTTTGTTCCTAAGTGTGTGTGGGGGGGGGGGGGGTATTTTAAGTGGATGGAAGTGTTCATATTTTTTTTTCTGTGGTTGCTCTTTGCTTGTCCATTATTGTTCATATTATCGTCATCATCATCATCATCAGTGGTTGGAGTATTATTATTGTTGTTATTTGTTTTACTGTTATTATTATTATTATTATTATTATTATTATTATTATTATTATTATTATTATTATTATTATTGTTGTTATTTGTTTTACTGTTATCGTTATTATTATTATTATTATTATTATTATTATTATTATTATTGTTATTATTATTATTGTTGTTATTATTATTGTTATTTGCTTTACTGTTATCGTTATTATTATTATTATTGTTGTTGTTGTCTCATGTTGTTAGTGATTGTTATTACTAGCAGTAGTAATTTTTATCATAATATTTTTTTTTACTATTATCATTATCATTATTATTATTATCATTTTTACTATTATTATTATAATCATTACTATCATCATAACTATCATCATCATCATCATCATCATCATCATCCTTACTACTATTATCGATTACAGATTAGTATCGACACTGAGCATATCCCGATGATTATTGGAAGAAAGTATTGATTAAAAACGGCCGGACATTGAGAAGGGGGGGAGGGGTGGGAGGTGGAGGAAGGGGGGGAGGGGGGACTTCCGCTCTTGTTTACGTTTTCTGCACGACCTTCCCCCGTGAGGAAGAGGAAGGTGTGGCTGTTGCCTCCTCTTCTCTCCTCGTTGTCCTCCTCCTTCGTTTCCTCTCTCTCTCTCGCTTGGCATCTTTGTCTGTCTGTTTCTGTCAATTTCAGTCTCTCTTTATCTTTGTTTGTCTATTTCTTTTCTCTCGTTTTTTTTTCTCTCTTCTCTTTCTCTCTCTCTCTCTCGACCCTCCGTCTCCTTCTCTCTCCCTCTCCGTCTCTCTCTCTCTCTCTCTCTCTCCCTCTCTCTCTCTCTCTCCCTCTCTCGCTCTCTCTCCCCCCCCCTCTCTCTCTCTCTCTCTCTCTCTCTCTCTCTCTCTCTCTCTCTCTCTCTCTCTCTCTCTCTCTCTCTCTCTCTCTCTCTCTCTCCCCCTCTCCCCCTCTCCCTCTCCCTCTCCTTCTCTTCGTCTCTCTCTCTCTCTCTCTCTCCCTCACCTTATCCTGGTTCCTCATTCTTGCACATGATCTCTCTCCCGGTCTTTCATGTGAACCACCTGGAAGTATCTCTCTTTTTCCGGGAGTTGTGAAATCCCCGAAGCACATGCATGTTTTGTTTATTTGTTGTTGTTGTTGAGTTAAGTTTGTTTGTTTATTTTTTTTATTTTGTTCTTTTTTTCTGGTTATGTTTTTGTTATTATTTTTTTTCATGTGGTTTGTTTTTATTCATAATTTTCTTTTTTCTTTTTTTTTCTTTTTTTCTTTGTTTCTTCTTTTCTTTTGTTTATTCTGTGTGAGGATTTCTCTTTTTATATTCAACCTTCAATTTTATAAAAGGGAAAAAAATAATGCTTTGTCATGCTGCTGGAATGCCAAGGGCGAGTTTGTGTGTGTGAGTGCCTGCGTGTGTGTGTGTGTGGGTGTGGGTGGGTGTGTGCGTTTGTGTGTGTCTGTGGATGTGGGTGGTTGGGTGGTTGTGTTTGTGTGCCTGTGCGTGTGTGTGTGTTTATGTGTGTGTGTGGGTGTGTGTGTGTTTCCACTTGTTTGTTTGTGTGTGAGTCTTTGTCTGTTTTCCTATTTTTTTTATTTTTTATTTTACTTTTCCTTATTTTGATTTATTTCTTATTTCTTTGTTCATCTACTTCATTCATTCATGCTTTACCTTGCCGTCTACTTTCGTCCCTTCCTCCTTTCGCTCTTTTCGTTTCATTCTGTTCTTCTTTTCTATTTTTCTCCTTCCCACCTTATTTGATTCCTACTTTCTTACCCCTATTTTTTTCCTTTATCTTACCTTCTTTTATCGCCCTTTTCACTTCTTCCCGTCTTCGTCTCACTCTTCACTTCTATCTTTTCCCTCCAAATTCTTCGCATCATCCTCACCCTTCTTCCCTTTTCGCTTTGTCTGTTTTTTAATCTTTATTCCTCATCGATATTACGCCATTTTCCTATTACTCTTAATTCCTTATTTTTCTCTTTTCCATTACGTTAATTTCCCTATCTCCCTTTTTTCTTTTTTCTCTGATGTTTGTTTCTATCTTACTTTGTATTTCATTTCTCTCGTTCTCTCGCTCTCTCTGTCTATCTATGTATCTGTCTGTTTGCGTGTTTCTCTCCCTTTCTCCCTCCTTCGCTCCTTCTCTCTCCCTCACTCCTTCCTTCTCCTTCCTTCCTTCTCCTCCCTCCCTCCCTCCTTCCTTCCTTCTCCTTCCCCTCCCTCCCTCCCTCCTTCCTTCCTTCTCCTTCCCCCTCCCTCCCTCCCTCCCTCATGCACACTTTGCTTGCGTGTGCTTTATCTGTCTGTTTGTACTGTCCACTTCCCAGTCAGTTCCCCGAGGCCGCTTCCAGGCACGAGTCATGCTGCTCGTGCATTGGGTCAAGGTGCCATGAGGGAGGGGGAAGGGGAGGGGGAGGGTGGGGGAAGGGAGGTGGGTCAAGGTGCCATGAAGGAGGGAGAAGGGGGTGGTGAAGATGGGGATGGGTGGGGGAAGGGGGAAGGGAGGAGGGTCTAGGTGCTGTGTGGGAGGGGGAAGGGGAGGGGGAGGGGTGGGGGAAGGGAGGAGGATCAAGGTGCTGTGAGGGAGGGGGAAGGGGAGGGGGAGAAGGGTGAAGGGAGGAGGGTCAAGGTGCCATGAGGGAGGGGGAAGGGGAGGGTCGGAGAAGGGGGAAGGGTGGAGGGCCTAGGTGCTGTGTGGGAGGGAGAAGGGGAGGGGGAAGATGGATGAAGGAGGGTCAAGGTGCCATGAGGGAGGGAGATGGGAAGGGTGAGAGAAGGGAGAAGGGGAAGGGAAGGCGAAAAAAAGAAGGAGGAGAAAAGGGGGAAGGGAAAGAGGAAGAAGATTGAGGAGAAGGGGAAGAGGAAGAAAGGGAAGGGGAAGAGAAAGAAGAGGAGAAGGAGGGGAGGGTATCAGGAGGAGGGCTGGAAGGTCGACATTGGTGAATGCTTGTCTTCAGCCGATGAACAGGCGTTTTGTTTGGGGTTACGATCGAGGGGAGGCAGGGAGGAAAAGTAGAGGAAGGGAGAGAAAGAGGGAGAGAGGAAGGAAATTAGGTAGGAAAGAAGGAAGGAGAGCGGGAGAGGGAGAGGAAGAGGAAGAGGAAGAGGAAGAGGAAGAGGAAGAGGAAGAGGAAGAGGGAGAGGGAGAGGGAGAGGGAGAGGGAGAGGGAGAGGGAGAGGGAGAGGGAGAGGGAGAGGGAGAGGGAGAGGGAGAGGGAGAGAGAGAGAGAGAGAGAGAGAGAGAGAGAGAGAGAGAGGGAGAGAGGGAGAGAGCAAGAGAGAGAGAGACACACACAGAGGAGGGGGGAGGGAAATTGAGAGAATATCTGTTGGTCCTAGTATATATTCACCCCTTTGTATACACGGACTTACACATGCGCAATACTATACCCCAGAATTCTTCTATTCGTCCGTTCATTACGTATGTACTTCTCCTCAAACGTAAGCACAGCGCTACGCTTACCTCTTTCCACCACGAGGAAGGTCGAGGAAGCGAAGGATAATTTCTCAGCCATGAAGGACGCTCAAAGGGGGGTAAGGGGGGTGGGAGGGGGAGGAGGAGGATCCTAGAGGAGTGTGGGTGGAAGGGGGGGGAGTAGGGGAGTAGGGGGGGAAGAGAGGAGTGTGCGGATGGGGAGTGGAGGGGAGTAGAGAGGGTGGGGGTTCCTTGAGGGGAGTAGAGAGGGTGGGGGTTCCCTGAGGGGGAGAGGGAAGGGGGAGTGTGCGGGGAGGGGGTCCATAGAGGGAGA
>NC_091566.1:38887001-38894501 GCF_042767895.1 Penaeus vannamei | reverse complement strand
TCAGATCTCTATGTATTCTGTATTCCTTATTCCTAATTTCCTTTTTTTTTTATCTTCATCACAGCCCAATAGAAGTGTGGAGTCATTCATGTGAATATTCACCGGTTATCAGCCTCCTCTTTTGGCTTATCACTCTTTCCGTTATACAGATTGCATGAATAGTTTCCTAAGTCAGTTCTCTTCAGCCTTACTTGTAGATAAGCAAAGTTTTACACACACAATCCCCCCATGGGCACTCGTTGGAAGTTCATTTAGCCATTTATCCATATCAGTGTGGCAGTGCATTATTCCATCTTTCATAAATACACAGTCCTTCTGACTTGGAATTGCTAAATCAATTTCCATGGGGTGCCGACAGGGAGTGCATGTAAGACTTGGCGAAGTAGAGTGGGACTTACATACATACAGCTACATACTTGCACATACTTGTAAATGTATGCATTCTTATCTGCCGAGATTCTCACCATAAATACATACATATTGGTTCGTTAGCATAACCTGTCATTTTTAGAGTCTTGCTGCCATGTGTCCAAAACTTGTTAATATCTCTCATTGCCTTATCTTATCTCCTTCCCTCTCATTTTGCCGCCATTCTTATTTCCTGTTTTTATCGTGACTCATCTTCCCTCCATCCCTCTCTTCCACTCATTCTACTTCACTCTCATCCTCCTACCTTCTTTCTTTCCCTCCTTCCTTCCACCTTTTTTGTCTTCCCTCTTTCCCTCAATTGTTTGTTTGTTTTTTTCTTTCTTTCATTCAATTTTCTTTCCTTTCTCCCTTTCCTCCTTTCTTCTTCCTTTATCCTTCCTTCTCTTCTTTCCTATCTTCTTTAATTTTGTATCTTTCTTCCTCCTTCCCTCCCTCCCTCCCTTCTTTTCTTCCTTCCTTCCTCCCATCCTCCTTCCTTCCTCCCATCCTCCTTCATTCATTCATTCATTCATTCCTTAATATCCCATCTGTACCTCCCGGTTTTCCTTCATTTCTCCTTCTCTCCCCCCCTTCCTCTTTCTCTCCCTTCATCCTTTTGTCACTTCCTCTAGTCTTCCTATTGTGATTTGCTTTTTTTATGATCTGAATTTCATTGTAATTATTTTGCTTTTGTTGTCATGGTAACGACCCTTGTCACTGCTGTTGGCATGGTGATTTATATTTTTTTAGTATGTCATTTTCCACTTCAGGGATTTGTCAGCAAGATGATTAATGTTGTTTTCTTTCTTTTTTCCCCAGATTCCCGTCATTCCAGTTCGTAGCGTTAGGGCAGGTGAGTATGTTTTATTTTCGAGTTTATGTGATATTGGTATATGCTGTGTGCAGTTAGCACGTATAAGTCATTACATGTATGTGTTTACATAAACATACCTGTACATGTAGGTATATGTTTATTCATACATACAAGCATACATATGTATAAACATTTATACACATATACTGTACATATACATAATTACATACATATATTTATATATACACATACATACATTCATGCATTCATATATTCATATATGTATTCTTCCATACATTCCATATATCTATATCTATATATCTATATCTATATCTATATCTATCTATGTCTATATCTATCTATATCTATCTATATCTATCTATATCTATCTATATCTATATCTATATCTATCTATATCATATTCTATATCTATATCTATCTATCTATCTATATCTATCTATCTATCTATCTATCTATCTATCTATCTATCTATCTATCTATCTATCTATCTATCTATCTATCTATCTATCTATCTATCTATCTATCTATCTATCTATCTATATATATATATATATATATATATATATATATATAGATTCATAGATTCATATATATATATATATATATATATATATATATATATATAGATAGATAGATAGATAGATAGATTCATATATTCATAGATTCATAGATTCATATATACATATATACATATATACATATATACATACATATATATATATATATATATATATATATATGTATATATATATATATGTATACATATACAGACATTCAGGTATAGATACATACATATGTACATACATACATGCATACATATATTCATACATGCATAAGCATGCACACATGCACATGTACACCTCTATAGGCCTCCATATATATGAATGTATGGAATGAAACCCCTTCCCCTTCTTCCTCCTCCTCCGCCCCTCACCCCTTTAAGCCCCCCCCGGCTGTTCAGATCACTTGCTTCACCCGCTTTGATTCATCCTTCGATTCCTCTTCCCCTCTTTCCACCTTTTTTAATTCCTCCCTCTCATCCTCTTTGCCCTTTTCTCTCTTTTGCTACCCTGTTTAACCCCTTTTTCTTCTCAACCCATTTTTCTACTTCTGGCCTCCCTGTAGCTCCACCCCATCACTCTACCTCCCTTTAACCCTCCTCTTTCTTCTTGCTACCACCTTCTTAAACTCCCCTTTCCCTCCTCCTTAATCCCCTCTCCTGTCCCTCTATTCCAGGGGTGTCAAGACTCAAAACCCCTCGCTTTTCCCAACTTTTCATTTCGGATACTAGCTTGGGGCCTGATGAAGGGTTAAAACTTATAGTACTTACCTATATGTATATATATATATTTTTTTCATTTGTTAGATTTTAAATGATAACACTAATGATAATAAAATGTATTTGATAGTATTTTGCATCATAGTGATAAAAAATTCCAGGCTAATGATTATTAGCTTGGACATCCCTGCTCTACTCCTTTTAACCTCCCCTTTTGACCCTCCCTCCTTTAACCAACCTCCCTGTCTTCTCACACTTTTCACCCCCTTTCTTCCCTTTTCCTTTCTCCACCCCCTTTAACACCCTCCCCATATCTTTCCCTCTATCCCTGTAACACCCCTGCCCTCCCCTTCCCTTTCTCTTTACCTCTACCCCTACCCTTTTAACCTCCCTTTTCTTCTTCCCCTACCCAGATGACAGCAACAGTGGTAGTCCTGTTCGTGGCTAAGCGGCTCAAGATCGTGGACTATCCTGAGTTCTCACCAGACATCGTGAATAAAATATGGCCGCTGCCCCTCATCTACGTGGGGAACCTCATATTTGGGCTTGGAGGCACCAAGAGGCTCAGGTCAGTGGGTTGCCGGTGGGGAGGACTTGGTGATCGGAGTGGGGGTGGGGAGGGCGATATGGTCTTCTGGGTTGTAGTGGTGGTCGTTTAGTATTTTCTTGGGATTTCCCATGTGTATGTTTTTCTTTTCTGTTTTTTATTTTTTTCTTGTTCTTTCTTTTTCCTTCTTTCTTGGCCTATTTCTCTGTCCTTTGTCTCTTTCTATTTTTTATTTCATTCTCTTTTTTTGTTTTTTGTCACTCATCATTTTTCTTTTTCTTTTTTTCTCATTCAATTTTTGTTCTCCTTTTTCTTTCTCTTTCTCTTTCCCTTTTTCTCTCTTTCTTTTATATCTGTTACTCTCCTTTTCTCTTATTCTCCTTTGCTTATATTTCCCTTTTCTCCCTTTCACCTTTTCTCTCTTTCTCATTCTCAGTTCTTCTTTAGTTTTTTTTCTCTCTTTCTTCTTATATCATCTCTCTCTCTCTCTCTCTCTCTCTCTCTCTCTCTCTCTCTCTCTCTCTCTCTCTCTCTCTCTCTCTCTCTCTCTCTCTCTCTCTCTCTCTCTCTCTCTCTCTCTCTCTCTCTCTCTCTCTCTCTCTCTCTCCCTCTCTATCTCTCCCCTATCTCTCTCTCTCTCTATCTCTCTCTCTCTCTATCTCTCTCTCTCTTCTCTCTCTCTCTCTATCTCTCTCCCTCTCTATCTCTCTTTCTCTCTTCTCTCTCTCTCTATCTCTCTCTCATCTCTCTCTCTCTATCTTCTCTCTTTCTCTCTCTCTCTTTCTCTCTCTCTCTTTCTCTCTCTCTCTCTCTCTCTTTCTCTTCTCTCTCTCTTCTCTCTCTCTCTCTCTCTCTCTCTCTCTCTCTCTCTCTCTCTCTCTCTCTCTCTCTCTCTCTCTCTCTCTCTCTCTCTCTCTCTCTCTCTCTCTCTCTCTCTCTCTCTCTCTTTTATTGTTATTATTCTCCTCCTCTTCCTCTTTCTACTCCTCATATACCTTGCCTCCTCTTCCCCTTTTTTGTATTTACTTCTTACAACAATCGATGCAAATGAGCAGGAACATTATGGTGATTGTCCACTAGCTGTAATATCATGAGAGAGAGCTGCCTTCTAAAAAAGAAAAAAGAAAAAAAAAGAAAAAGTAATACTCACTGATTCTGTTGCTTTGTTCTGTTGCAGTTTGCCGATGTTCACTGTTCTTCGGAGATTTTCCATTCTCTTCACCATGATTGGAGAAAAATTAATTTTAGGGTGAGTTTCTTTTTTCTCTATTAACTATTATCTATGTATGTATATATTTTTTGTACATGATATACTTGTAAGTTCTGTTGGTTGAGATTTTTGGGATTAGTAATGAAGGGAAGCATTTTTGCATTTTATTCAGTAGTATTCATGCATAAATACTACAAAAAGAAAAATGTTTAGTCATGGAAACAAACAACACTGCAGGATGTTGTAGAAATTTATATTCTGCAAGTTAGCCTACTAATATTTACCTTTTTTTTCAGGAATAACCCACCTTTTACTATTCAATTAACTGTGTACACTATGATCCTTGGTTCCATCATAGCTGCACTGTGAGTAATTCTTTGGTCTTTGTATATGCTTTTTTTTATGCTTTTCTTTTCTGTTCTTGTCTACAAAGGAGGATCATGTTTGATTGTGAAGATATTTGTAGATGTCTAAATATAAACATAGTTTGATCCTATGGTTACAGTATTGGTGATATTTTTTTCATTATTAGCATCATCATCATTATTATCATTGATGCAGCTACTATTGTTATATTCATATCTTAATCATTACTGTTGCTATAGCTATCCCTAACTGTTTCACGTAACCGGGAACAGCGTCATCATCATTACCATCCCCACCATCACCCTTGTCCTCCCACCATGTCAACTCCCCAGACCGCACCACCCCATTTACCAGCATTACCTCTTCACTCCTTATCCCTTTAGCTTTTCTATCCTTTTGTCCTACTCATAATCACTCACTTGTCTTTACCTTTTCCACTCAAATTCTATTACACCCATATTATCAGAACCCTAACCCCATACCCCTTTCTCTTCTTCATCTCAAACGTTTTTCACTATTTTCATCTCACTCGTAACTCATTACAGAATCTTCTCTGTCCCAAATCTCTTCCACCCGTAATTGTTTCACTCCTAGCTCCTCACCCCATTACCTTCTTCGCTACCACCAACTTGTCGTCATCCCCAAATCTGTTCTCCCAAATAACCTGTCTCAACCGCATGTCTTCAGAAACGATATCTCCTTTGATGCGGTGGGCTACTTCTTTGTGCTATCCAACAATGTGTTCACGGCAGCAAATGGCGTCTACGTCAAGAAGAAGTTGGACAGTAAGGACCTGGGCAAGTATGGGCTCCTGTTCTACAATTCTCTCTTCATGCTGCCGTTCGCCACCTCCTTTAGCTGGTTCAATGGCGATCTTGATAAGGTACAGGGTGTGTTTTGTTGTGGTTGGGGATGTTGTTGTTTGTTTTCATTTTTTGTGAGGATTCATTTTTCTTGTCTTTGCTGTCTGATTTATGTAGTTTACCTCACATAGAGTGAATTTATATGTTTTATTTTTAAGTGTGTCAGTTTGGAAAGGCTTATTTCTTTTATTAGATCGTGCTGCCTTAGTTTGACGCAGATCACAATGTATAGTTTAAGGAAGGTTATTTGTCTAGTGATTGTTGCATGTAAAGATATGATGATTTGATTTGTTATTTCAAGGATGATATTTTTTGCTTTATGTGATTTTTTTATTAGAATTTTTGGCCTGTATTGCAGATTAGTGTGACTCATCTATCTGTGTCCCTCTTTCCCCCTCATGTTTTTCCCATTCCCTTCTCTCTTCTCACCTGTTCCTCTCGCTTCCCTAGGCAATGGCATATGAAGGCTGGAGTGACCTCTGGTTTACAGTACAGTTCATCATGTCGTGTATCATGGGATTCATCCTGATGTACTCGGTGATGCTGTGCACGCAGTACAACTCTGCACTGACCACCACCATCATCGGGTGCCTCAAGAACATCTTTGTTACGTACTTAGGGATGATTATCGGTGGCGACTATGTGTTCTCCATCTACAACTTCGCGGGGCTCAATATCAGGTATAGATGGGTTTTTCTTCTTGTAGATTTTTAACGGTCATTGATTAAACTTATGTGTTTTTCAATGGTCTCCTTCTTTTCTTGTGTTGTTTCTAATCTTTTTTCTTTATTAATTTGTGTGTATTAACTTTTTTTCAGGTTTAATTTGCATGTTTTTTATGTGTATTTAGATAGTTTTGAGTTCTTTTTAACACTTTTATTGATATCTTAAAAGTTGTTTACTTCTAGGCTTGATTTAGGATATCTCGGATAGTAGGTATCATATGTTTTCTTTGTTTACCCTTTTCCTTTTCCTTTCGTTTCTAGGTTTTCAAATTGATCTTGCATTACGTTATTGATCACTTGTTGTACTTTTAAAAGAATTTTGTTTTTATTTCTTTATTATCAAATAGTTTAACTATACCATTTTGACTGAAGTGTCTCATGTGATGGCATAAAGGTAGTTGCTGTGGAAATGTATCAAAGAAAGGAAGAGATGAATGTCTAATGAATATTTCTCTGCAAGAGAGGAATATAAGCATCTTTTTAGTCTATAGAATAGAATGTGTTAATCTATTACGATACTGTTTTTGTGTTCCCCCTTATATGTATATGTATGTATATATGTGTATATATGTGGTTTTATAATGTTTCCACCAAAAATTAGGCGTTAGTATATCAGTGTGGATATATCATATAAAATATGTTTATGTATTACTGGAAGACATCAACAATATGCAACTTAAAGCTGTGGTATTGATGTCCTAGTACAAAGCTATGACCTTCAAAATCTCATATGGACCTGGCTACAGATATAAGACTAGAAGCACTCAGAGAGCACATACCTCTGCCAAGGCAACAGGGTTACTGATGCAATGAAAATATTCACACTTGAAGAAGTAGATTAACTAGTGATATCCATGTTTCCCTAAGTTAGGCTAAGACACACCTCTGATAAAATTTCATTAAAATCTGTTCAAAACTTTTTGACTTATCCTGCTAATCAACACTGGATCTGGATCACCACCAAAAGTTATTCTGCTATCCAACTAACCAACACTACCAAAAACATAACCTCCTTGATGGAGGTAATTATTATATATTTTGCTTAGATGATTATGAAAGGTTACATTCCTTGAAAAGCCAGTAAAATAGGTACACTTGTGATTGAGTCCTTTAACTCACTCAGGATGGCTGAGATATAATCATGCCTTATGTGATCCAGTCTACTGCAAGTTACGGATGCTAAACATTTTGTTCACTTTTTTTTACCCTGACTGCAATCATTGAAGAGGAATAGCCCCTCAAAAGTAGGCATAAAGCCATTTTTTCA
>NC_091566.1:38872001-38884501 GCF_042767895.1 Penaeus vannamei | reverse complement strand
CAGTATGCTTGTGATAATGAATCTTGGAAATGCATTCTTGAAGATTTTGATTATTAGGATTCTTGTGCCAGAATTATTAGATGACATTTGATTTTTTACTTTTTTTCATTTTTCAAAAGATGCTCAGGTCTTGCATGTTGCAGATTGACTGTATGAGGCTTTTATTAAGGAATAAGTTGTTAGTTCTGTGCAAGGCAAGTTATGGCCCAAAGCTGTGTATGTTTCGGCTTGTGTGGTAAATTTTGCACGTACATCTCGTATTGTATTCGTTTATCAGGTCCGTGTGTCTGTCTCCCTTCTTTTATTCTTGATTCTTTGATTGATATTACTTTTTTTTTGTATATAAATCATGATTTGATAACTGCTATGAGTGATAAAGAAATTTGCCATTAATCTTATTTTGTCTGTGTGTTTAATGATTATAGTTAATTCAGATGATTTATCTTTTGCCTTAATTTTATCTTCCTGATATTAATATCTTTATCCGTACTGTTTATTTGTGTTTATTTAGGATCCTTGTCCATTTGTTATACTTATATTATAAAGATCTTTGTTGTTGGTTGGTTGCTGCAGAAATCAGTGGTTTTTACACTCAAAATTATGGAACAATTTTATTTGATGATTGTTTCTTGTCTCATGTTGTACAGTTGATACGCCATTTTTGGGTTGCATAATCTGAAGGGAGTATTGTGTTTGTAAAGTGTTTATGTCAGGAATTTTCATTTAGGTTTTATTGGTGAGATTATTTGATTGGCATTGTTTGTGATTTTTTTGATTTTTGATTTTGCAGCTAACCAGTTTTATTCTCTATTTACAGACTAATAACAGTATTCTAAGAAATACGATATACATATGTGTAAAATATTTTTATATGCCTTTGTTTTACTGTACATTACATACAGGTGTTATCATCAGGCAAGCAGTGCTTACTTTATTGTTCCTTTGAAAGTTTGTAATTTTAATTTTGAAAGTATTTCTATCATCAGATTTTTTTTTTTTTTTTTTTTGTAATCCACATGTAGCAAAACTTTACAAATATCTTATATGTCCTTTCCTCTCCCATCTCTCTACAGCATTGCAGGTAGTATAGTGTACTCGTGGGTGACGTTCCGCAGAAAGGACCCCCCCAAGCCAGAGCTCCTGAAAGCTGCCCCGACTTCGAATGTCTAAGACACCGTGCCGTTTTTTTGACACAAGTCATTCTCTGCGGTGGTGAAATATCCATTACGAAAGAGGTTTTGTGTGCTCATCCGTGATAAGTTTCTGTTGCTGGGAAATGTCGTTGCTCATGTTGTGGGTTTGTCTTTTTTTTTTCTTTCTTTCTTTATTTATTTATTTTTCTTTTTTTTTCTTCTTCTTCTTCTTCTCTCTCTCTTTTTTTTTCCTTTTTTTCTCCTTTTTTCGCTTATATTTATAGCATGTTGTGACTATTGCAACCAATTTAAAAGAAAAAAATGTATCACACTTTGATGAGGGGAGGTGTGTAAAGGTTTTTGATGATGTCGTTTCTCATATGCCTATAGTTTTTGGTGGATATTCTGTATTACTACTTTTTTCAGTCAAAAGATCTAGATTTTTTTTCTAATTTATTTCAAATTTTGACAAACCCGAGGACTTCAAAATTACAACATTTTTTGTAAAGTATATATTTGTGCGATAGGTGCGATAGTCGAGTTTGGCAGTCAGAGCAGGCATCTGTAGATTCCAGGGCATTATCCCTCTTTGTTACTTGCCTCTTGTATAGACTGATTCCACCGCATCAGCCGAGGGAGGACTCTTTATGATAGAAAATACAGCAACGTGAAAATTAGGACTATGTGATGTGACCTTTTGCACAGACTTCAATCTTTTGTTAGTCTTTGTGATTGGGTATACTTGGCACTGAAGGTCTGGGTTATATGAAAGTCATATTTCCGGTGTTATAGTGCGATAGAAAGGTGCTGGCTTATTTTGAAAACATGCACAATACTTGATATTGTTTTCCTTTGATGGAAAATGCAGTGGTTAGACTACAGAACAATATTTGATATATGGAAAGGTATATGTTTTTGAGATGTAGGCCTACAGTGTGTCATAATTATAAAGATAAGTATTGTTGTTGAATGGCATTGTAAAAAAAAAAAGGAAAAGGGAAAAAATCAAATCCTACAATAGAAGAAGCAAGTGCATACAGCTAATCTTTTGAATAGTACCAAGTATGTACATTCACCTAAGAATTCAACTGAAAAAAAGGGAAATACAGGGTGATTTTTTTTGTGAACAATAATTTTCCATTTAGCAAACCATAAACCTGTGCCAAGCTTCAAGCAGCGTGAATCATCTGATGTTTGAAAATACGTCTAAGAGGCAGTATACCTGAATTTAACCTGCAGACATCAAAGAAATAACACAAGTGGGTATAAATCTCAAGTTCTTGCTCCACATTTTGTTAACTGGATATCAGCTGTTCATTCATATTGTGATTCTAGTGACAAAATACAGTGGCATCCAGTTTTGCAGTCATTCCATGTAACAGAAAGTGCACCGTATAATGTTGTTTGGACACATTTGTTGTGTGGTGTGATGCATATGTTTTAGGTTATTTATTCATATCATTTAAGTTACTTAATCTTCCCTTTTTTGCTGAAAGAGAGAGCTAATTGTTAGTTTTCAAAGACCGTAAGTTGTAGTTTGAAGCGTATGGAAAGAATTGAAGTGGCATTAGAGAAAGTGTTGAAACTCTTAGGATAAAATAGCTTGTTTTATTTTTTTGTGATAAGATGGTTATACTTCCCTATTTTGTCGTAAGAAGTGTCATTATGTGATAAAAGAGAAGTAATGCCATTTTACATTTGTTGCAAAGTTGTATTTTTCTGGTGATTTTTTTTTTTCTTTTCTTTTCTTTTCTTTTTTTCAGATTGAGCCTATGTATATATGTTTGTACCTACCTATCTTTAAACACTCATAAATGCACATGGTTACATTTGCTCATGGGCTCACATATACATACACACATGGGTACACACAATTTCTATCCTTTCTCTTTTTCCCTCTCTCTTCTCCTATCCCATTCCCTGTCTCTTTCTCCTATCCCATTGCCCTGCTTTTCTCTTTCTCCATCTTATTGCCCCTCTTTTCTTTATCTTTCTCCTATTCCTTTCCCAAATTTACTCCCTTTTGTCTTTTTCTCGCATTCTCCCACTCACACCAGGGCACACAAACACAAGTACACAAGTTTTAACAATACCCAAACAGTACCATGGAAAAGTGGAATGAAGCATGGCTGAAATGGGAAAGGAAAATTTCTTTTCCCATGATTTAATGTACTAGTAGATCCACCGCCGTAAGCTTTTGGACAATTTTTTTTTTCTCATTACCAGCCAGATACTGTCATGGCAAAATGAGAAGTAGAGAAAAGGCCTTTCCACTTTATTTTCACTTAAACCATTTTTAATGCTGACAAGGAGTAGTGTAGTTATGTTTGTGTATATATGTATGTGTATGGATAAAGTATTTATATAATATTTATATAAATATTTTGTATACATAAAATCTTTCCTGATATAGTTTGTTATTGCTGAATTTGTTTTCCTCCTTAGCAAAACATATTTTTGTTATTTATCATTTGGAAAATATTGTAAAAGAAAAAGATTCAAAGCAAGTAATGCAAATGAAATAGGTAAAAGAGAATCTGTTCGCCTCACCACTTTAATCACCATTTTAATACCTGCTTTCCATTGTCTCATTCACTTTAGAACTCCTGAAAAGGGGTATTATTTTTTTTGTTATGTAAAAGTAAGCATTTTTCATCATTTTTGTAGCATCTCAGGGCTTGTCATGTCACCGATTCCAGATGAGGTAGAGGAAAAGCTTGTTTTTATATACATATTCCCATTTTTTCAGTGTAGGTCCTTACATTGCAGATGTTAAATGATTCCAACATTTCACGGTTCATTCATATGACTTCATATATGTAATCTTTTGAGTGCCACATATACCAGTACAGAGAATTATTAGTTGAAGTAGTTTGCATCTCTACTTCCCTTTTTATGTAGTATTAGCCAAGTATTAGATGTGTTTAGGATGTTTTTTTGTTTTTTTTAATTCATTTGCTCACGATCTGATGGTAATATTTTACCTTACTATTTGGAAGGAATTGTATCCGTAAGTTTGAAATGGGTATGCAGCAAGCTACATTGCATAGATATAGGTTGGATGTTGTTCTTACATATGTTTAATGTCTCCCCTTACATAATAGGTATGCTAACCTGCTACCTTTATTTAATATGACAAATGTGAGGGTTGTTGTCATTGACCTTTTTCTGTCAGTTTTCTAGCCTGTAAGCTCAGGTCAGATAAGCAATGAATATATACTGAACCAAGGAATAGGTAACACCAGGTAATGGTTCCTGAAAAATCCTGTTGCCCTGGTTCGAGTGAATGCCATTGCAGTTTCCTTCTCCTTGCATCCCTCATCTCCAAGGTCCATAGCTGCTGTATTTACCCACCTGAAAATTAGTACACTGTCCCTCTGACAAACATGCTCAGTGCAGAAGAAATCGGTCATTCATTTCAGAAATATCAGGTGGCTTTTTGTTTTTTACTCCAATTTTTGTCCTACCAGGAGAACCCCGACCCTCAGCCCTCTTCTCCCCCAAAACCCAAAACTACATAGTACATGACAGTATTTCGAGACGTAAGAGGGGTGCAATCTGATCAGTGTCTTAGGGGAGCATCATCTCTTTTTATCATCTTGCTGGCCAAGTTGCCGGTATGCCATATTTATTCTGCGTGTTTTTGACCATTTAGGGATATTTATTTCTATTTATTTTTTTTTTTTATATGTCCATGATGTTTGTGTGTATGTTGTGTATGAATAGTACTTTTTTTTTATATATAAGAGAGAGTGAGTTTCTTAGAGACGTGTGCTTATCACTATTCAGCAAAGATATTTATATTTTACAGGATGGATTAGAAAAAGCAAAAAGAGAGAGAGGAAAAGGGATACGTGCCAGTTCTTGACGAGTGTCAATTTCTGGCGTGGAAGTTAAATCCCCAAAGGAAGTTGTGAAATAAGAGATGTACATTTATATTTTTGTAATCTCCAAAGCTGCTATGCTCTTCCTGTTCATCATTTCAGTTCATGCATCCTCCTTAATTTTTTTATGGTTGTGTTATCATTTAATGTAATGCACTGTTTTCTGTGAATTGAGTGATGAATATGAATAATAATAATTATGAAATTGTGAATTGCTTGTTTTTTTTCCCCATTTGTGTCCAGTTATTTTTTAAGTATGATATCACCATTAAATAAAGGGATAAATAAAAGCTGAATTAAGAAATAATTACATTATTCTTTTCTGAAGATAGCACAGTAAAAATAAAATATGCATGACGTCTGTTTCATTATTTCAGTGGGCTTTCAGTGATATTAATTTATATGTCTAAATCACCAATCTTTTTACATCAGCTATTAACAAGAGAGATATCATAATATGAAAGTTTATGCAAGGTTACATAATAATTTAGAACTTTAAGAAAAATCAAGAAACAGTAAATTCTCTTCTTATCATGTAATGGTGGAGGTTATTATCTATCATTTTGTTCATGTTGCTCCACTCCATTGGTGATTCAAATTTAGATGTATCTTCAGAGGTAATACCATCAACTAAAAGTCTTTAATTCTCAGATATTCAAAAATATGTATAGATAAAATTACCACTTGGAAAAATTGATAAGGAAATGATATGAGTACATTAAATTTCTGAGATGATTCTTACAATTCCACAGTAAGGTGAAAATAAAACAGTACCTTGTCATACTATAGAAAAAAAAAGAAAACTCTCAGTCAAAAAAATGCATAAGCTGTGTATTCGTGGAAGACTCAAATAATTAAGTCCACCTAAAGAAAAATGACACTCTTTGGTTGTCAGGTACAGTAACAGCTTACAAAAGCCATACTTTGAATATCAAAAATACAGGATAATAACAGTAAGGGAAGGAAAGGGGAATTCGGCACATCTCATAATATAAGAAAGAAAAGTAAAGAGAAAAAAAAACAGAATAAAGTATATTTTCCATACACACACACAAATAGTTTTACTCATCCAAATTTTCAACTTCTGTAAAAGCCATTAGATCCAGAACATCATCTGATACAACTATACTGTTTGAAGGCTGGTGATGTGAAGGCCCCTACACTGTCCACAGCAACTGCCCTATCCTCCACAGGAGAGTGGATCTTAATCTGTCTCATGTGTGTGTCACGCCCATTCTGGTGGTTGGAGAGAACGGCAATCTGGACCATGTATGTGCGTACAGGACGGTCATGAATGTCCTTTAGAGGGATGAGTAGCCAGCCAGTTGGTTCATGTAGGTCCACCACCTCAATCTCCTGGAGGTCGTTGAAATGTGTCCCACAGCGGATCGATATTCTGTAAGGGATCAAGCCATAAATTGATTTGAATTATGACAAATGATTTTTTATTGAAAGTGAGAGAAAATAAGTTATACCAATACTTCAAAGAAAGAGCCAAACTGAAGACTGATGACTAAATAATCAGATTACTACAAATGGACATCTTGAATCTACTATAGTATCAGCAAAATATATAAACCCCCTGCCAATGCCATTTTCAGTAGTTCAATATAGCTTGACTACTGTTACTTGTACAATGCATGATTTCTCTGGCACATTATGAGGATTGTTAATTCATGTAAAGTGAATCATTTAGTTTCTCATTCATGTAAAGTGAATCATTTAGTTTCTCATCTGATCACTATGTGAAATATCAAGGATTTCCTTAAGACTTATATCATGGAGAAGACAAGAAATAAGATTCCTATTCCTATTCAAACATTACTACCTTCACCTCACCTGCTGGGAGTGTAACTCTCGTCTGCTTTGTAATCTGCATATATCCACACATCCTGTATGGTGGTCTTGCGGCGGAACTGTATATTGACTAGGTGTGGCTGCGGACCATCTGATTGCCAGTAAGTGTCGAGACAGTCATCCCGCAGCTGTTCCACTCCAAACCCTAAAATATAATTCATCTTTCATTTCATATTTTTTATTATCTCTACCCTCATCATTCATTGTTTTATATCATCTAATCATTACTATTATTTTTTACATTTATGCTTTTCTTTTTCTTTTATCTGTTCTTTGCATGAGCCCACTGCTGCTGGCTATATACATTGTTCATTGTAGTATTTGCCATGGCTTTGGTTTATATTGATTATCATAATTTGTGAATTTTTAGGAGTTGTTTTTTCTAACATTATCAATATCATTCCAACTTTTACCATTATCATTGACATTATGATTATTACAATGCTGTTAAACAATACTAATAATAACAAAAAATAAAAAGTAAAAATCTTTCAAAAAATCAAGGAAAAGGGTAAACAAGTGAGAGATTACATTGGACAAGCCTAGTAAATGAATCCCTCGTGGTAAAGCACTTCTAAAGCAGTCTATGTTTAAACAACATTATTGAACGAAAATCAAAATGGAATGAACCCATGCCCTCCTGGCACCCAAAAGTTAATCAATGTATCTTTTCCTTCCTCTCTTTTTTAAGTCCTATGAAGAGCAACAGAAAGTAATAGGTCCTCCTTTAAGAGCTAAAGATAGCAAATCAGCAAACAAAATAACACAAATAGCTGGAAAAATGTGTTGCATATCTATAATAATGAACTAATGGTATCTGGTGTTTACCTCTAGTGAGAGAAAAAGGGAAGGAAAGATGGAGAAAAAAAATGTATTAAAAGAAGAAAAGGACAGTATATAATAGAAAGAGAAAAGAAGAAAAAAAAAACAAAAAAACTGACAAATGACAAACCTGGCTTGCATGACGACAACGACCAGACGGCCTGACTTCCAACCTCGCGCACACGGCCTGACCTCTCCTCTCGAGCCGGGTCTGGCTCCTCCCCTGAACCTCTTACAGAGCTGTTGAGTGACATCATTCTCTCCTGCACGAAAGGTTGCAGTAAGATATCTTGCATTACAAAATAGGCAGAAATATTTTGCTGTACAGCTTTTCTCTTGAGTAAATGGTCTACTTGAAAACACTATATGCATATGCATATACAAATACTTACATACATATATATGTGTATGTGTGCATTCGTATGGACAAGGTGAACATATATGTATAAAAATACATACGTACAGACAGACAGACATACATATACACATACATACATACATATACACATACATACATACATATACACATACATATACATATACACATACATATACATATACACATACACACATACATATACACATACATACATGCACACACACACATGTACACAGACACACACACACACACACACACACACACACACACACACATACACACACACATACACATAACACACACACATACACATACACACACATACACATACACACACACACATACACACACACACATACACATACACACACACACATACACATACACACACACACATACACATACACACACACACATACACACACACACATACACATACACACACACACATACTCGTTCATACACACGCACACATACATGAACGTGCACATGCAGAAACACACGCACACATGCGCATGCATGCATGCATGCACGCACACACACACACACACACACATACACATACACATACACACACACACACACACACATATACACATAACACACACTCATACACATACACATACACACACACACATACACATACACACACACACATACACATACACACACACACACACACACACACACACACACACACACACACACACACACACACACACACACACACACACACACACACACACACACACAATAAATATGCAATACACACACAAAACACACGCACATACATGTACGCACCCCCACATACCCACACCCACATACACACACATAATGATATTAAAAACAACAAATACAATGGAACCACTAGCAATATTAGTGGTAGTAGAATGATAATAAGAATTATTATAAAAAAAAAAACAATATTAACAATCATTATTATTATAATTATAACTATGACTATAATAACAATTGCGTTTAATAATAATCATTACTATAATCATAATCATAATCTTAATAATAATAACAATAACAACAGTAACTCAAAATAACATTAACAATAACAATTATAAAAGTAATAATAATAATTACAATAATAAAAGTAAAGATTTTAATAAAAATAACAATAACAGTAATGATAACAATAATAACAATAATTTTCTTATCATTATGATTTCATATCTAAACCTTAATTGTAGTATTACCATAATAGCAGATTAACAGGGTATAAAAAAAGAAAATACACATACATGCTCATATGCATACACATATACATACATACCCTAAAAAAATGTTCTCATACAATATAGGCTCTCATTTTATAAACCACAGTGTTAAAGAAATGAAACCACTTCAGAAAAATCCAGACTGCTCTGTGTCAGTCTTCAAAAAAATGGAAAGAAAACACAAACATTCACAGCATTTGGCAAACTTTACAAGTCATTTTATGAACCAAATGCAGCCAAGAGCAACTGAAACAAAATTCACACTCAACTCCAAACTCTTTGAATGAATTTAAAAGAGGACTCCAATTGATGGCAGTAAGAAAAAAAAAAAAAATGTAAAGGCCAAAAAAGGGGGAAAATGAAATCACTTCTCTCTCTCAATAGCTACCTGCATCTGAACTGTGTCTTCTTAGATCCTTGAATGGTGAGGCAGGTTATCGAGTCGAATTCTGGTGAGAGCATAACTGGGGTCTGAGTGGTCCTCTAGAACTTCTGTCTATTGTAATTTCTTTTTGTAAAGTATTCTTTTAAAACAATAGTTTGATTAATGCCAACTCATTATAATTCATGTCGGTCAAGAGACTGAGACACTAAAATGGCAGATTCACTGCTTTTAGTGAAATGCCATGAATTATATGAGATGCTGAATATTTTTTCCTAATATTCAAAACTACACACATATTAAGATAAGCAGCACTACTTTCTTTGTATGTGGTTATTACTAAAGCATCATCATCAGGAGAGAGAACATTCTAGAAGATTGGGTCTAACTACTTCTAATCCTATTCATATACAAAAAATACTAATGGAATCTGTAGCATTCTTCTAGACAGAGCACCCATGTATCCTGTGTATGCAACAAAAAATTATCATATACCAGAATAAATACAATTAGAATATGGTTTAGGTAGCACTCTAGATACATATAAAGGGACAATATACTTTTGGACTGGCCATTAGTTCAAAATATTTACCTAGAATCTCAATAATGCTATTAGTTATTCCTGATAAATCATCTACGTCATGCTCTGTTCTAAATACCTTGTACAATCACGTCTTCACAATAAAAAGAAATGTTGACAATGTACACAGTGTCAAGACAAGAGTAAGTAAACAAAAATAAAAATGATCAATAATCAAATCCTACTTAATATCAAAACAAGTTATTATTACATGAACATTACTATTATCTAGTAGACATATTACATTACCAATAAACATACACAACAGTGAATGACAAATCACACCAATGTTAATAATACTGGGCGAGCAGCTGAAATGCAGACAGGTTAATAGTGTTGATAACCACACTACAAACGAACTATACAGGAGTGATTAACCCCAAATTCACGTAAATGCTATTCTAAAATGCGACTTTAAAAATGTCTTATCTACAAAATGCAAAACTAGATCTAAATTACAACTACTAGGAATGTAGAAGAAAATATTACGATTGACGCATCTGCTACGTTTCAAGAATATATATCTAATCACACATAAAGTACTTAAAACTATCAAAACAAAGATGACACTCTCTAATTTCTTGCATCTGCAATTATATGGTTGTATATAGAGAAGCGGTATTGTCAAAACACAAGTGTAAAGTAAATTTAAAACAGTCAGCGGCCTTCACAAACATGTAAAGAAAATTATTTTCCCGCTTTATCACATCATTCAATACTTTCTTTCTTTTAAAAACAATTGAAAGTAATATTATGCAAGACACTTCCTAGACTAGAAATAAAATAAACTTGGATAAGAGAGAGAGAGAGAGAAAGACTCACCTTGGCGGCCTCCAATGTTTTTGTTTACACGTTAGAATTCCTGACATAAAAATCGATCTTGGTAAATTATTATTGCCCAATTTAACAAGATGTAAAAGAGTTTCACTTTATGATATCATTTTCCATACAATAAAGGATTCTTTTTCAAAATATTTAGATTTACTAGAATAATAAACACAGCAAAATTCTGTTTGTTTATACAATAAGATTATGTCTGTGGAAATATATTTTGGTAAATTAGTATGGGCTTTATTAGACAATTATTATGAGAGGAATTAATAACATATGCTACACTATAAGAGATACATATTGCAATATTAATTAGCATAAAAGATCACTTCATACCCGGGTAATTATTCACTACAGTAAAATAATCCCATCACAAATTTTCCTTGCTTCTCTCTTACATAATCACTCTCTTGTCCATCAAAATTCATCCCTCCAAGATTATCACACTATCCATGCCACTCTTTATATGATAAAACATTAAAACCAATTAAAGTAAACACAATTTCATCATAGCAGTAAGTAACGGCCGTAAATCGAGGTCGCAGGAGCCTTCAGAGAATTAAAAGGCAGATCTCGAACACGAGAGACAATTTCTCTCAAAGTCTCCTTAATTACGGTCTGTTGGAGGGAACAAGTCCGTGTGGATGCTTAGATGCCTTCGTGAGAGTGAGTAAGAGGCGATTTCGTGACTGAGGTGTGATGAGAACTGTCAAGCAATTTTTTTTATTTTTTTTTATTTTTTTTCTTCGTTTAGGGAATTTGACAGTTTTGTTTCTGTCATTATTCGTACGTTTTGAATATTATCCTGTCCGTTCGGTCTTGTTTCCGATGTTCAGTTGTTGTGAGGGTAATTTTATTTATATTTCATAATAACGTGAGACGTGACTCAAATACTAAGGTATGTCATTATTCGACCGGCAGCCGGTGTGGATCCTTACACATTATTTATTATTTTAAAATGCTAATCATGATATTAACAATACTAAGGAAAATGAAACAAGACAGCTTATTTTGTAACATATAGGCTTTAACATTTTATACAAATAACATTTACATGCATTTTATTGAATGATGTAGATGTAAACAGCTGGTAATTTTCAAATATCCATCATTTTGACACTTTTTCATAAAAAGTTGGATAATACTGCCGAGCCCAAGGGACCACAGGATGACACACTAACCTCAACAGCCGCTATAGGTCCAAGTGTGCACATAGTGGCGAGCATTCCCGTTTTCCCTTTCAATTCACTGTCAGGCTCACAGAAATACATTTCACTTTGCCAAGGGGTTTATTAATGTACTAGAAATGAAGGCGCATCAAGGGGCGATGGAACACACAGTGAAATAACAGTCAGTCGTTCTGCAGGCGGGGAAACGAGGAAGGGTCACAAGACTCCCGGGAGATC
>NC_091566.1:38859501-38862001 GCF_042767895.1 Penaeus vannamei | reverse complement strand
GAGTCCTTTTACTTTCCACAGAATTAAGCTAAACTGTTAGCTTCTATTCCTATGTTTCATAAAAACTTACAGTGTGCCTGTGTAGAAATTGTATATAGATCTCTCGAAGAATAAACTTATATTGTTAGATCATACGTTGTTCTCCAATGTAATAAATCTCAACAAATATCCATTCCCTATATTAGCGGGCTGACGTAATACACCCCTATGGCTACACAACCATGAGGTATGTGTCTTCATTGATCTCTGGTGCGATGATCTTCTGTGTTGGGGCTGGCCTCTCCTTCCAGCATGGCATATCTGGACTCATGGCTCCCTCTGAGGTACATATAGCTTTGTTTGTGTTCCTTTGTGTGTTTGTTTGGAATGGTTGGTGCAATTGATGTAATTCTTGTTTATTATTGTGATATGTGTCTGGTTGTGTCAGGTTCATGATGCTTCTGACTTCCTGATTCAGTATTTTGATCAATTATTTCTTCTCCTTCTTTATGTATTATTCATTTATAACATTTTACAGGTGGTACCCCTTTACTGGGCTTTCTACATCCTGGGAGGCTCCCTTATTACAGAAGGAGGAACACTTCTCATGGCAGCTCATGCCATCAGGAAGGGGGCTCAGCAACAGCAGATGTCCTTTACCGAGTATGGTAAGTCAGTTCTTATAGATTTGAAATTATTTAGAGTTCATTCAGTATTTTTTTCCGAAGTTACTAGTTACAGTGGATTGACTTGACAGAAAAAATAGTACACAAAACCTTTTTTTATTTATATATATATTAACCTCAGAACTTTTTATTTTGTCTTTCTCTTATGTATGTATATATTTTTTGTCTTTGCCATTTTATTTCTAATCCTTTCTTTCCCCCCCACTTAAGTCTTACGCAGCCAAGACCCAAGTGTAAACGTGGTCCTTTTGGAGGATATGGCGGCCGTAATTGGGGTCTCTGTAGCAATGGCATGCATGGGCCTCACCTCAATCACTGGCTCACACATCCCCGATGCCATTGGGTCATGCCTCATTGGGGGCATCTTGGCCGGGGTTTCGGGATTCATAATCTACACTAATTCAGCTGCGTTGGTTGGGAAGTAAGTCAAGAAATCCGTCAGAGTTCTGGTTCTCTGTACTCTGTGGTTCCTTAGTTCATTTCCTTTATATTTTTTCATTCATCTCATTAAGAAATATATTTGTTTAAGTAGTTTTTTCTTTTGGAAAGTCTTCATTTCTAATAGAGTTTATGCAGTATATGTCTTACAGGATTTATTGCAGCATATAATGCATCCAAGGCTTAGAAAGTGCCCCCAGAACACAAAGCAAAAGAAGCAGAACTAATCAATAGCCTTGATTCTCATTTTGCAGATCCATCCCCCAGTACCGGCTGGAGAAGATCAACGATGAGCTGGAGCGCGATGTGCTGATCCGGGCCATCTATGACGTCAAGGGCATTGACATGGGGACAGGGTTGGTGCGTTACAAGGCTGAGGTAGACTTCGATGGCAGGGAACTCACGCGGGGCTACCTTGACAAGCAGGACTTAGATGCAATCATGAAGGTAGGTGAGAGGGCTAGAATGATAGTCGAGGGCTGTGGATAAAGAATTTTGGGTTGGATGATAAATTAGGTAGATTAGAGTTAAAGGATAAATTTTTTTGGATGAGAGTTTGAAAGATCGAAAACAACAGACATGCTTCTTGGTGATCCTGAAATTTAGTTGATTTTACTTTCTCTCTTTTTATAGTTATAGATTGTCATAATTTACTGGTATGTGTGGGAGAAGACAGTCACAAAAATTTTTTTCTCTCTTGTTCTTTCAGGAAATACAGGCCATAAAGACAGTGGACGAGGTGGAAGCCTTCATGTTAAAGCACGGTGAAAACATTGTGGACAGTCTGGGAGCGGAAGTTGATAGGATAGAAAAAACTCTTAAGGTAAAGTTCTTTGGAAGTTTGCATTACTTTTTATTTTTTCTTCATGAACTGTTCATTCTTCTTGATCTCTTTTCACTTCTAGGTCTACTCTGTCTTGCCATCTTCCTCTTTCACATCTTTGTGTTCTTCCTTTTCTACCTCCATTTACATCTACTTTCCTCCCTCTTATGTGTTGTATTTTTCAATTCATTTGAAATTTGTTCAGATATACCACATTCAGTCAACAGACAACTTGTTGTAATTGATATGTAGCTGTTTTTTTCTTTCTCATGTTAAAACTCTAAACTTTTTTTCCTCAACAGAAAGCTCATCCTGAGATTCGTCACTGTGATTTAGAAATTCTATAAGTAACAGTAGATTTCAACTGTGATCTTCAGCTTTAAGTCTTTGTGCTTCGGTAAGACAGTGTAAATTTTTCTTAGGACCCCAATGCAGCCACTACAGAGGTAGATTTGGGTATTATGCATATAGTTTAACGTTTTCCTGCCAGAAGGAGGAGGTAAAGCATATTATCTTGCATCAGTCTGACAGCTGTGAAGTTGTTCTGTAACCATGCCAGTAATACCGAAGTATG
>NC_091566.1:38839501-38847001 GCF_042767895.1 Penaeus vannamei | reverse complement strand
TTTACTTATTGGTTGGCATGGCTGTACGCGTTACGGCAGAAGCTCACGATGGACACAACACTGAAAAGAAAGGAGTGTAAGACATGGAAAGCTTCAGATGAAAGTTGTCAAAGGATTTCAATCTCTTTTTACTTCAAAAAAGAAATTATAGTTGTTCAATGATCAAGTTGATTTTTTTTAAAATCATGTACAAAGGCATGAATTTCTAAGAGACTGTATATCTATAGTAGACACTGGATAAAGAATTTTCACTTACAGTACTTTAAATTGATTGTAAAAATTACACTATTCACCTAAATAAGCTGATAAGACTTATTATTGTAGAACATGAAATATAACATATCTTCCATCATAATAAATAACTCATTATATATTCATGTACTATTCTGTTCTTGTGCAAGAAGTTAAGCAATATAAGAAATATCAGACCTGCTTTTATAGGAAAAATGTCTTGGCTAAAAGCATTGTACTGTAATAAACACACATTTTGCAAAGACAGACAGCCAGAAAGAGAGAGAGAGAGAGAAAAAAAGAAAAAGAAGAAAAAATATCAGAATATCATGAATAATATCATCAATGTAACAAGTATGCAAATACATACTTCTGCCAAAATTTTACCTATTCAAAAGTAAATTTCAATCAAAATAGAAAGGAAGAAAAATATGTTTTAAAATGTGAGTGGAGCAGGATTTTTTTCTTTTAATACACAGAAATAATTTTTTCTCAGAAGGGCATTGATACAGAACATAACATGATGAACACCACAAGAACAATGTGCAATAGGGAAGCAGAGAACAGGGACTAAGAGCACATATGACATAGGTAGGGATCAAATTATCAGACAGGCTATGGCATGAAATAAAAAAATTATATATATATAAAAATAAAGAGAGAATCTACTGGGCATTTAGGTAATGTCTAGTCAAATGCTGTATTTCATCATTCCTTAACTTAAGAGAGTTTTACTTTCAAAAAGGGGAAGGGGGGGTCATTTAAAAGGAGGCTATACTGCAATACAGAAAATATTAAAAGGAAATATTACTTGGTATCTCGTGGGAGTAGAACGTGTGAGCTTGTTTGATTTTTTTTTCTTTTCTTTTTTTTAAAGAGCGAAAGAGAGAAAAAAAAAAGACCCAAAATTAATATTTCCTCTGCATGTTTTTCTTGTTTATAGTATATAAAGTATATTGGGTATGAAGCTCTACTCTATGTGTGTTATCATTGCCAAATTTCCTCCGTACCAATTAGTTTTTGGCGTTTTTTTTCTATACAATTTTTACAACGGACAGTTTCTAACGTTACATTCACCGCAAAGGGAAGTAAAAGCTGGCAACATATCTGATGTAATGACATAATAATGATGACAATTACTTTAAATATACATAATTAAACTATGTGATACAATATTCAACCTTACAATCACTTGCCAGGATAAATGTAAAATATAAAAAGATGTAATAAAAAAGTCAAGATATAACATTAGGGAGGGGGGGAGATCTCTCCAACTTTTTCAAAAAATGAAAGAAAAAAAAAAGGATTCTATAGTATGTCCTCGCTAGCCAAAAAACATGAATCGACAGCCATTCTATATTTTGATCACTATCCTTAAACAGCTGGTATGGGGAAGTAGAAATTATTATATGAAGCCAGTGTAGGAGGTGGCCTGAAAAAAAATTTACCCAATATTTCATGATTTTTTTTCTTTTTTTATTGTGATTTATCATGAGTTTCTTTTGCTGACCTATTATTGTATGATAATGTATTTAATTTTCTGAGAATTCATCTGAATTAGTGTGCCATCAATATTACAAAAATGCAGTTAAAGAAGATTTAATCTATTTATATTTTCTTAAAATGTCAAAGTTTCAAATTATGATGTTTTGTGTAACTGACAGTGTAAAGACTTTCTAACAATATATCATATAGGAAAAAAGTGCTTATATAACTTTTTAATAAAACAAAGATTAATTTTTTTATTTTTTGTGTGTGAAATACTGCAATTCATAGTAAAACTACGAGAGAAAATACTGTCCTCTATTTTTCATCCAATTTATCTGTTTTGACTCTAACTCGCTCATTCATTTGCAAGTACATAGTCGTGCACTCATAAGCATCCCCCCCCCACACACACACAACCTAGACACATGTAATTCAATATTAATGTCCAAACTATTACAATGCATCAATTTTACCAAAGATATAAAGCAAAACCTGTATTTTTTTAAATATCTAGTGTGATGTACTTTAATAAAAGCAAAATTACATCCACTTTTTCCTATATGATAATACTGTCTTTCCATGGAATGAGAAACAAAAAATCACTGTCTGTTTCATGTACTGGATACTTAAAAGCAACCATTAAGAAAATAATCAATAGCAAACAAAGGAGAAAAGCCATATATAATACCAATGTCACAAGAACAAAATTAAATATGGCTTTCCTCACAAAACTCAAAAGAAGTCTTGTACAGATCACAAAAATCGGGTTAACTTAATTCCTGGGCCACCACACATGAACAAAGATGAGATTTTACCTTTAACTTTCCTCTACACGAGGGGTCGGGGGAGGGGAAATATATACGTGTGATTACATAAATGCGTAATCAATGTCTGATTTCTATTACTATTCTCTGCATCTTTTCATTTTTTTTTTCTTTTTTTCTTTTTTTGGTGCTTCCTTTTTTTCTTCTCCACTGGCAAGGTGACACAATAAGTAGCACTTCATGTATAATTTTTTTTTGCCTTTCTTCTAAATTTCACATGAATTAAGGAGAGTCATCAGGTACTAAAAAAATTAATATAAAAAAGAGGAAAGTTTTAACATCGCAAATAACACTTACCTTTCAGGATGTAATCAGTGAGCAATGTGGGAACAGTCGGGCTGTCCTCATTAATAGCCATCAAAACTAGTGGGGGACAAAAGAAAACAAATAAATATAACAAGAGATGAGGGAAACGTCTCATGTATTAAAGAGAGGTGAAGAAAAATTGAGAAGAATTAGAAAAAAAAAAAATTATGTATATATAATGTATTAAGGATTAATGCTTAAAAAATGAGTGAGGAATTAAAGGCCTAATGAAAGAAGAAAAGTCTAATGTACTGATGATTATGGGTAGAAAGAGAGCTGAAAAACATAGGCCTAATGTATTGAAGATAGAAAGCAGATTGAGAAAAAAGATCTTACATATAACAGATGGAGTGGAAGATGAGTTTAACATATAAAATGTATAAAACTAAAGGATTGATAAAAATCTACACATCAAACAAAATAATACCAAGAATAATAACACAGACAAATCAATATTTCAGAAATACTTTTCCATCATTATAAAAATCGATGAAACTCTAAATCACTGAGCATTTTACAATACTTATAAATAAAGAGCATAAAACATAACAAAATGAACTCAAAATTGAAAACACCTTAAATATCTTAGATTTTGGAACCTATTATACTTACTTTTAATAAGGATCTGGAGTGTCTGGTTTTCTGGGGGCCCGTGACCGACGTCGTAAGGGATCACTGTCGTCAGATACTGCGGAGAACATGCATACTCGTGTAGGTTTAAGGACACCACATTTATATATAGATGTAGATGTGGAGACAGATAGATAGATGTATAAACAGTATAACTTAGTTCATTTGGTTTAATTCTACTTTGACCATGTTGGGAATGACTTTTGTTGACTTATAACAACTTTGCTTGAGTGTTTGACTGCCCAGCACCCCCCACCCCTTTATTTATTTATGTTATTTCTTAAATTCTACAACAGAGGTGAATGGGAGGTGTGAGTGGACAGGAAGGAAAAGGATTCATATTCATGCATGCAAAGAACACATTGATAAAAGGGGGCGGGGGAGTGTTGGGGGAAAACGAAGCATTTTAGGCGTGAAATCATCAAACTCGAACAAAGGCGTTCTTGAACAGAATGAAGGAACTGAACGGTTAAAAAAGAACGATAAAAAACGGAAGAATAAAAAGCAATGGTCACAGCAAAATCAATTCCACCTTAGGATCAGTGCCATTTGGTCCAACCTTCTTCTGTTTCTTCTTCTCGACGTTGAAGTTCCGTCTCTTGTTCTGCACCTGTGGGGATGGAGGGCAAGAGAGGAGATACGTGAGACACAGTAAAGGCTCATAGAGAACGCTGTTAATGCATGGCAAGAACTCTGGGTTATTCAATGATGAAGGAGTTCTAAGGTCTTATTATAATTTTTTTTTACTTTCATTTTCTCAGGGCATAAACTGCATTTTTTCTCCATACTTTACATTTACTTTTTAAAAATCTTTGTCTCTTTAACTATCGAATCTATCATTTGAAATTATACCATAGATTACAATATTACATCTATTCACAAATATTCTTTCATACCCACTCCATACATTTACACTCACAATCAAATCTATTAATGTACACTACACCCACATAGAAACTGACAACCACCCAAAAAACACACACACACACACACACACACACACACACACACACGCACACGCACACGCACACGCACACGCACACGCACACGCACACGCACACGCACACACACACACACACACACACACACATACACACACACGCACACACACACACAAACCCGACAGACAACTTACCTGAAGAAGAAGCGAGATGAAGGAGTTCTTGAGTTCCTTCTCGTATTCCAGTTCGTCCCGAAGAGCCAGCTGGTTGATTAAGGTCTCGGAATATTCCCGGATTACCAGTTCCAACTCCATCACAGACTCATTTAACTCGGCCACACTCATGCTCTTCAGTTCTTTAATTGTTGGTTTTGGGTGAAGTTGTGGTTGTGGTTGTTGTTGGGGAGAAAGAGTGGTTTAGTCATCGCTGTGGTTTGCGAATATAACAGATGGTGATAAAACAAAAAGACCAGTTCAAAAAAAAAAAAAAAAAGGTAATGGGAATGATAATGGTAATAACACTGGAAATAATAACAATAATTATAATCATAAAAATAATAATAACAATAACATCAACAGCAACAACGACAGGAATCACTCCTGGTATACTTTTAAAAATCTTAATCGAGGTACACCAAAGAAACTATATGTGCATTATGTGCAAAGTATACAAGACCCACTGTCAGGATCAACACCTTCACTGTAATCCCTCTCAACACCATACTGTAAAGCACAAAGCATAAACATGCACTGGGGGGGAATAAAATTGTAGAACTGCACTGTAAGACTTACTGTCTGCATAGAGGGGGGGAGGGAGGGGCCTGACGGAGGAATCCTGCGAATTCTCTCCTGACGAGGTGCTTTCCTCGACACCTTCGTCCTCTGAAGAACTACCCTCCTGGAAAACAAAAATGGAGCTAAAAAGTGGACACAGATGCATTTAATTACACCTATTCGACCTGGCAAATTATTGTCGAAAAAAATAATTGGTAAAACCTTGATGAAGAAAGTGTTTGCGTGAAATCCATTCTATAAACGCGAACATGTTAACTACAGTATTAATAAATATTATGTACTTACATAAGTACAGGTATTATCAAAAGAAATCAGGGCCTATGTTTAATCCTATTAAACAGGGGAAGCTTCTGGTGACACTCACTCCATTACTCACCCACTCCTCTTTCCTAACCCACTCCCACCCCACCCCGTTACCCTTCCACCCACCTTATTCCTTCATATCCACCTCCCCCTCCCCTTCCCTCCCTTCCCTTCCCTTCAATCCCCTTTCCTTCCCTTTCTCTTCCCCCTCCCTTCCTTCCCCTTCCCCTTCCCTTCGCTTCCCCTTCCCCTTCCTTCACTCCCCTTTTCTTCTCCTCCCCGTCCCCGCTCTTCCCTTCTCCTCCCCTTCCCCTTCCCCTCCCTCCCCTTTCCCTCCCCCCTCCCCTTCCCCTTCCCCTCTCCTCCCCCTTCCCTTATCCTCCCCCCTCCCCTCCCCTTTCCCTTCCCTTCCCCTTCCTCTCTCCTTCCCCTTTCCCCCTTCCCCCTTACCTGCATGATGTCGTCGATTTCTCTGATGACTTCCTCGGCACTCTTGACCGGCTCGGCGCTCAGCCCGTTGAGGATGAGGTGGTGGAGGTCCAGGTCCTGCGCGACCTCCTCTTCCTCCTCGGCGTCCTCCTCGGGGTTGGCCGCCTCCTCGTTCGTGCCCGGACTCTGTGGGAAGGGGAGGGGGGAGGAAATGAGTGTGGGGGAAAATTCAGATGGGGAGTGATAGGAACAGGGATATTGGGGGGATATTGAGATGGGGAAGGGTGAGTGTGGGGATGTTGGGGGGGGGGGGGGAATTCAGATGGGGGAAGGAAGAAGCTGGGGATATTGGGGAAAATTCAGATGGGGAATGATAAGAACAGGAATATTGGGGGGAAATTCAGATGGGGAAGGGTGAGTGTGGGGATATTTGGGGAAAATTCAGTTGGGGAAGGAAGAGTTTCGGGAAAATCGAAGGGAAATTCAGATGAGCAAAAAATGAGGGGAAATTGGGGGAACATTCAGATGGGCAAGGATGAGTTTTAGGAATCTGGGGGAAAATACTGAGAAAGAAAACTCAAAATCATAATCCACGACTAAAGAAACTAAAAGAGGCAATCCACTACCGCATGTTAACCAACGTATGACTATTACATCATACAAAATTTTCCCTCTGTCCTCCCGCAAACATTTATAAGCAATTCCTTAAGAAAGACCATATACTTAGTAACAGGCGGTGCGACCCAGCCAAGCGTTCATATAACAAACCGTCAGTATTTATTTTTCTTTTTTCGCGTTATTGTCACCGCAAAATATACTCTGAACTTCTCCTTATCTACCACAAAGCATACTCAAAGCCCCCTTTCACTAACCTTTATCTACCCCTATACATCTACTTTTTACCAACAATCTGCTTTAAATCTACCCTCAAACGTCCACAAATCTAAGAATCTACTCTTAATCTACCCTAAAGATTCACTCATTCCCCAAAATCTACTCTTTATCTACCCCACTCCATTCATTCCCCAAAATCTACTTTCAATCTACCCCCAAACATCTACTCTTTCCCAAATATCTACTCTTCATCCACCCTACTCCATCCACACCCCCAAAATCTACTGCCAATCTACCTCCAAACATCCCACTCCTTCCCAAAAATCTACTCTTAATCTACCAAAAAATCTACTCTTAATCTACCAAAAAATCTACTCTTAATCTACCAAAAAATCTACTCTTAATCTACCAAAAAAAAATCTAATCCTTGCCAAAAATCTACTCTTAATCTACCAAAAAATCTACTCTTAATCTACCAAAAAAATCCACTCCTTCCCAAAAATCTACTCTTAATCTACCAAAAAATCTACTCTTAATCTACCAAAAAATCTACTCTTAATCTACCAAAAAAAAATCTAATCCTTCCCAAAAATCTACTCTTAATCTACCCAAAAAATCCACTCCTTCCCAAAAATCTACTCTTAATCTACCCAAAAAATCCACTCCTTCCCAAAAATCTACTCTTAATCTACCCAAAAAATCCACTCTTTCCCAAAAAAC
>NC_091566.1:38832001-38837001 GCF_042767895.1 Penaeus vannamei | reverse complement strand
CGCGGCCGCCCCTGTCCCCGTGGGCGTCTATGCAGCGGCAGAGGGACCTCCAGTGATCAATATGGCCGGGAAATGCAACGTACTGCACTGCAACCCCCGAGCGCTCTCCTGCTGGGGTTGCAAGGCGAGGCTGCCGACGGGGGGGGGGGTTCCTCTCTCATCTCTCGTTCTCTCTTTCTCTGGTCTCTTTCTTTCTTTCTTTTAGTTTTTTTTTCTCTCTCTCTCTTTCTCTCTCTCTCTCTCTCTTTCTCTAGTCTCTCTCTCTCTTTCTCTAGTCTCTCTATCTCTTTCTCTAGTCTCTCTCTCTTTCTCTTTTTTCTAATCTCTCTTTCTCTTTTTCTAATCTCTCTCTCTCTCTCTCTCTCTCTCTCTCTCTCTCTCTCTCTCTCTCTCTCTCTCTCTCTCTCTCTCTTTCTCTCTAGTTCTCTCGTCTCTCTCTCGTTCTCTAGTCTCTCTCTCTCTCTCTCTCTCTCTCTCTCTCTCTCTCTCTCTCTCTCTGTCTCTAGTCTCTGTCTCTCTTTCTCTCTCTGTGTCTCTAGTCTCTCTCTCTCTCTCTCTGTGTCTGTAGTCTCTCTCTCTCTCTCTCTCTAGTCTCTCTAGTCTCTCTCTCTCTAGTCTCTGTCTCTCTTTCTCTCTCTGTGTCTCTAGTCTCTCTCTCTCTCTCTCTGTGTCTGTAGTCTCTCTCTCTCTCTCTCTTCTCTCTCTCTCTCTTTCTCTACTCTCTCTCTCTCTTTCTCTAATCTCTCTTCCTCTTTTTCTAATCTCTCTCTCTCTCTCTGTCTCTGTCTCTCTCTCCTTCTCCTTCTCTTTCTCTTCCTCTTTTTCTTTCTCTTCATCGCCCTCTTTCTCTCTCTCTTTCTATTCCTTTTCCTCTTTCTCTTCCTCTCCTCCTTCTCCTTCTCTATCTCCCGCTCTCGTCCTTGCTTACTTTCTTTCTTTCTTTCTTTCTTTCTCTCTTTCTCTAAAGTGAAATCTTATTAAAACACCAAACACACACCCACATTAACCATCCAAAACTTACTAAAACAGGAAAACAAAACAACCCATAAATAAACATCAAAACTAAAAGCAAACACACAGACACACACACACACACACACACACACACACACACACACACACACACACACACGCACAAACACACACACACAAACACACACACGCCAAACCCCCCTGTCCTTCCCCCCTTCAAAAAAAAAATCCTACCACCCCTAAAAAATAATTTAAATAAATAAATAATAAAATAAATAAATAAAATACCAATTAACGAGAGAAAAGACCCCCCCCCCCTGTCAGCTTCCCCCGCTCCAAAAAAAAAATAAAAAATAAATAAATAAAATACCAATTAACGAGAGAAAGAACCCCCCCCCCCCCCTGTCGTTCCCCCGCTCAAAAAAAAAAATAAAAAAAAAAAATAAATAAATAAAATAAAAAAAAAATAAATAAATAAAAATAAAATAAAATAAAATAAAATACCAATTATCGAAATTAACGAGAGAGAAAAGCCTCACCTTAGCCTCGTTGAGATTCAGCACGGGAAGGTACTGCTGCCGCGTGTAGGTCTTGCTCCAGTCGATGGGCAGGATGTTGCCGAAGTTCCCCGTGATGGTCCACCACATCCTGCGGGAGAGACGAAGGAGGAAGGGGTTAGGAGCTGTTCGGAAAAAGGGGGGGCTTGGAATCGTCATAAAAAGGGGTTTGGAATCTCTAAAAGGGGGTTTGGAATCGTCAAAAGGGGTTTGGAATCATTAAAAGGGAGTTAAAATTCGCCAAAAAGGGGTTTGGAACCGTTAGAGGGGGTTGAAACTTGCCATAAAGGGGTTTGGAATCATTAAATGGGGTTTGGAATCGTTAAAAGGGGTTTGGAATCATTAAAAGGGGTTTGGAATCGTTAAAGGGGGTTGACATTCGCCAAAAAAGGGTTTGGAACCGTTAAAATTCGCTATAAAGGGGGTTTGGAATAATTTAAAGGGGGTTTATAGCCGTCAGAAAGGGTTTGGAATCGTCAAAAAGCGATTAAGATTTGTCAAAAGAGGTTCAGCTTCGTCACGAGGGATTTAGAGTCGTGAAAGGGGGTTAAAATCCTTTACAATGGGGTTAAGATTCGCCAAAAGGAGTTTATAGTCGTCAAATGAGGTTAACGACCATTGAAATCGTCTTTTTATGTCTTAGATTGTCTGGACATTTCCACTGACACGAACTAGAAAGAATAGGTTGAAAATGCATTAGATCATGTTAAAGCTGTATTATAAGTTGAAATGAGTTTTAAAAATATATTGTTTTGAAATTGGTTCGGGATGTGAAAGGTGTTAAAATGTCGGTTTGGAAATTGTCCCGTTTTGTTTTAAACTTTTTGGCCGTTAATTTTCGAATGAATGTTTAAATATCTGGATCTAATTGTGCGGTTTGTAAGTCGGGCATCGAGCATGAATTATATATATATTTTTTCTATAAATATTAGTAGAGAATTAACGGTTTATTGAGTACATCCTGGACTTTTGAAATATCAGTAAAAAAACACAACGATGATAGAAAAACAATAAATGTCAAAATTATTACAACAACAACAATAATAGCGATCATAACAAAGGCACAATTTCAGAAAAAAATATAGATGATGGTAAATATACTAATAACAACAATGATGATGATGAAAATGATAACAACAACAACAACAATAACAACAATAATGATAATAATAACGATAATGATGATGATGATGATGATGATGATGATGATGATGATGATGATGATGATGATAATAATAATAAGAAGAAGAAGAAGAAGAAGAAGAAGAAAGAAAGGCAAAAAGGAGAAACATAGGACAAGTGTTTTCCACCTTCACACACCCCCTCCCCCCCTCCTCCACCCCCCCCCTTCAGACCCACGTGATGAGAGAAGCGGCGAGGTGTGAAGAAGAAAAGGAGAGGGAATTAGAGAAGAGAAGGAGGAGGGGGAGGGAGAGGAGGGAGGGGGAGGGGGAGGTGGATGAGTAGGTAGAAGGTGTGAATAGGAAGTGAGGAGGGGGAGAGGGTAGGTAGGTGGGGGTTGGGTAGTAAGGGTAGGTAGTAGATGGGGTGGGTAGGATGGGTAGGTAGGGCAGGTGGGGAGGTTGGGTAAGATGGGTAGGTAGGGCAGGGGGAGGAGGTTGGGTAAGATGGAGTAGGTAGAAGGGGAGTAGTAGATGGGTAGGCAGGACAGGGGGGAAGGTCGTGTAAGAAGGAAAAATTTGGGTAAGACGGGTAGGTGGCTACGACCTTTAAAGTCAACGACCAAGACCCAACAGGTACCCAGGCGGATACCCAGGGTTCCTGTACCGCAGCTTTTGTCCCCTCGGAGGCACGGTACACAACGGTACACCTCGGTACACAACGGTACACCTCGGTACACAACGGTACACCACGGTACACCTCGGTACACCTCGGTACACCACGGTACACCTCGGTACACCTCGGTACACCTCGGTACACCACGGTACACTGCGCCCACCCCGACACTCGGCTTCTGTACCGTGGGTGGCTTTCACAAACCGCTCAGTGTAATCCCAGACACTTTTAAGAACCGCCTCTGGGTCACTGCTAATTTCGAAGGACAAAGGGTGAGAGGTTTTAAGTGTGGAGAGGAGGGGGTGAGAGAGAGGGAGGGAAGGAAGAAGGAGAGAAAGGGGATGAGAAAAGGAAGCGAGAGAGGATAAGGAGAGAAAGAGCGGAAAGGGGGGAAGGAAAGGGAGCAAGAAAGGGGTGAGGGAAGGAAGAGGGGAAAGGAGAGAAACAAGAAGAGGGAGGGAGAGAGTAAGCGAGAGAGAGACAAAGCGAAACAAAGAGAAAGAAAGCGAGACAAGAGAAGCCCGAACGGAGACAAACAAGAGAGAGAGAGAGAGAGAGAATGCCAGAAGAGAAAGAGAGAGAGAAGGGAGTGGAGGGAGAGAAAGAGAGAAAGCGAAGAGAGAGAGAGAGAGAGAGAGAGAGAGAGAGAGAGCGAGCGAAGCAGAGCGAGAGCGAGAGAGAGAGAGAGAGAGAGAGAGAGAGAGAGAGAGAGATAGATAGATAGATAGATAGATAGATAGATCGATCGACAGATAGATAGAGAGAGGCAGAGAGAGCGAGAGAGAGACGAGCAGGGAACGAGAGAGAGAGAGAGAGAGAGAGAGAGAGAGAGAGAGAGAGAGAGAGAGAGAGAGAGAGAGAGAGAGAGAGAGAGAGAGAGAGAGAGAAAGAGCGCGAGAGAGAGAGACAGACAGACAGAGAGAGAGCGAGAGCGAGAGAGAGCGAGACGAGAGAGAGAGAGCCAGAGCGAGACAAACAGAAGCGAGACGAAAGAGAGAGAGAGAAAAAAAAGTCAGACGATGCGAGACGCGAGAGAAAGAGAGAGAGAGACACGAGGGCGACAGCTGAGCGAGTGACCGCCGTCCCTCAGAGCAGAAAACTCCGCCAGAAAGTAATTTGATCGACGGTGTAAATGGGCGTCCACTCGGCTGCCGTTTCTCAGGGCGGTTTTGGCGGGAGGGCGGCCGGCGGCGCCTCCTGCCGGGCTTCCCTCGCTCTCGGGCTCTGTCTGTCTGTCTGTCTGTGTACCTACCTGTCTGTATGCCTGTCTATCTATATCTACTTGTCTATCTATCTGTCTGTCTGTCTATCTATGTCTGTGTATCTACCTGTCTATATATCTGTCTGTCTATCTACCTGTCTATATAATCTGTCTGTCTGTCTATCTATGTCTGTTTATCTACTTGTCTATCTATCTACTTGTCTATCTATCTATCTGTCTGTCTGTCTGTCTATCTGTCTGTGGCGCTACCTGTCTATCTAATATGTCTGTCTGTCCATCTATCTGTCTGTGTATCTACTTGTCTATCTATCTGTCTGTCTGTCTGTGTATCTACTTGTCTGTCTGTCTGTCTGTCTGTGTATCTACTTGTCTGTCTGTCTGTCTGTCTGTGTATCTACTTGTCTGTCTGTCTGTCTGTCTATCTGTCGGTCTGTCTGTGTATCTACTTGTCT
>NC_091566.1:38799501-38824501 GCF_042767895.1 Penaeus vannamei | reverse complement strand
ATACAGACGAGTCATATGAGAGCGGGAGGGATGGGGGGGGGTGACAGCGTGGGCGTGGGCGTGAGGGCGTGTGATAAAATTGCGTAAATAATTCCTATGCATCTTTCCACTGCCTTTATTACTCATTATATCTCTTTCTTGTTCTTGTCATTTCTTGTTTAACCACAATTATCAAGTATTTTTCTTTTATCTCCATTTTCACTCCGCTGTTTTTATTCCTTTATTGCTCGCGTGTGAGGTAAGCCAAAACGCGAATAAATAAAATAAATAAATAAATAAATAAATAAATAAAAGATGGGTGATAATTATTTCAGTTATTTGCCTGAGCATAATTTATCATTTGCTTTTGGACATTTTCAATTATCCTTTGCTTCTCTCGCACTCACTCGCTTCGTCTTTTTCTCCTATTTCGACTTTACTTTTCATTCTCTCTCTCCCTCTTTCTCGGTCTCTGTCTGTCTCTCTCTGTTTCTTTCTCTCTCTTTTTCTTTGTCTGTCTCTCTCTCTCTCTTTTTCTTTGTCTGTCTCTCTCTCTCTCTCTTAACCCCCTTCCTCTCTCTCTACCACTTTCGCTTAATTAATCCCTCTTCCTCCTTCCCTCTTAAATCGCTCTCAATCTTTCGCTCTCTGCCTCTCTCTCTCATCCCATCTTCCTTTACATCTTTCACTTATTTCTCTTCTCCTCCTCCTCCTCCTTATTATTATTATTATCATTATTTTTTTCTATTTCTTCTCCTTCTTCCTCCTTCCTCTTTCTCCTTCTCCCTCCTTCTCCCCCTTCCCCCTCCCCCTCCTCCCTCCTCCCTCCTCCCCTCCCCCCTCCTCCTCCTCCTCCCTCCCCTCCTCCTCCTCCTCCTCCCCCCTCCTCCTCCCTCCTCCTCCTCCTCCCTCCTCCCTCCTCCTCCCGTCCCCCTCCTCCTCCCCTCCTCCTCCTCCCCCCCTCCTCCTCCTCCTCCCCGTCCCCCCTCCTCCTCCTCCTCCCCGTCCTCCCCTCCTCCCTCCCTCCTCCCCTCCTCCTCCTCCTCCCTCCTCCCTCTCAAATCCCCAACATCCCCCGCACAACCGCTTCCCTATCTCCGGAATCTCCCTCATTTGCATACGCCATTTAATCTGAGGGAACACGGGACTACAAATACTACAACATCACAACCTTCGAACAACTTAGCCCCCAGCCCCCCCCCCACCCCACCCCTTGAACCCCCAGTCCCCAGCCCCCCTTCAGCCCCCCCCTCCATCTCCAGTCCTTCCATCTTCCTCCAACTCTCTCCTCCCTCATCCTTTCTCATCTTTCTCCAAAGATCCCTTCTCACACCCCTTTTCCTTTCCTTTCCTCCAACGTAAACTTTCTTCCTTCTCCTTTATCTCCCTCTATTCTCCAACCTCTACTTGTTCTTTATTTATACTCTTACTCTTACTCTACAACTTCTTCTTCTTTTTTTTTTTTCTTCTTTTCTTCTTCTTCCTTCTCCTCCTCCGCTTCTTTCCCCCCTCCCCGTCTTCTTCCTCCTCCCCCTCCCCCCTCTCCTCCTCTTCCTCCCCGTCCCCCCTCCCTAAACCCCATCCCATCCCCCCACTCACCCTACCCCCTTCATCCACAACCCCCAGCAACCGCCTTATCTCCCACCCCACCCACCCTCCCCCCCTAAAAAAAAAAAAAAAAAAAAAAAACTCACTTATCCTAACACACCCACACGGAGTCCATTCCGGAATCTATTTCGGGGGGAGTCTATCTCATCTGACTGTTCCCGCCGCCGAGCCTTCGAGCAGGGGGCGGCCCTGTCGGCGCTTCAGAGACTGCACAAAAACCCTTTTCTCTTTTTTTTTTCATCTGCATAAAAGTGATTGCGCGAATGGGCGTTGCAGCGGAAGGCAGAATGCGCGAATGTGTGTGGGCGTGGGCGTGGGTGTGTGTAAGTAAAGGTATTTGTGGATCATGGGAGAGGCAGGGAGAAGGAGGGAGGAGGAAGGAGAGGGAGGGAGGAGGAAAGGGAAGAAGGAGGGAGGAGAGGGAGAGGGAGGAGGAGGGAGGGAGGGAAGGAGGGAGGGGAGGGAGGGAGGGAGGGAAGGAGAGAGGGAGGGAGAGAGAGAGAGAGAGAGAGAGAGAGAGAGAGAGAGAGAGAGAGAGAGAGAGAGAGAGAGAGAGAGAGAGAGAGAGAGAGAGAGCGTATGTGTGCGTGCTTGTGTGTGCTCCAATCAAGAGAAATACAGGTAGGTAAATAAATAAATAAATAAATAAATAAATAGAGATAAAGATAAAGAAAACGCGGAAAACAAAACACAAAAAACACTTAAAAAAAACACCTAATAGAAAAAAAAACATTACAACCCGACTTCCCCAACATTCCCAACATCCCCGCCAACCCCCAACAACCCCGACATCCCTAACATCCCCGCCAATAACAACCCCGACATCCCTAACATCCCGACACCCCCAACATTCCCGACTTCCCTAACAACCCCAACATCCCCGCCAACCCCAACATCCCCAACATCCCTAACATCCCCACCAACCCCAACATCCCGACCCTAACCCCTAACATCCCCGCCAACCCCTACAACACCGCCAACCCCAACATCCCCACCAACCCCGCCAACCCTAACATCCCCGCCAACCCCAACAACCCCACCAACCCCACCAACCCCAACATCCCCCAACATCCCCGCCTTCCCTCCCAACATCCCCACCAACCCCAACATCTCCACCAACCCCAACATCCCGACATCCCCGACCTCCCCACCCGGCTCTGACTCACGGCCGAGGGGGGGATGGCCCGACGCCGCAGACCGAAGCGTCGGGTGTCAGCTGATCCGCGAGGGCGAAGGGGGTGGGGGGTCTGGAGGCGCCGCAAAGCAAGGAGGGGGGGGGCTTTGGCGCTGCGGTGGAGGGCTTGGTCGCTGCTGCTGGGGAGGGGTGAGGGGAAGGGGTGGTGGTGGAGGAGGGGTGATGGATTGGTGGGGAAGGGTGGAAAGGGGGTTGGTGGGATTGGTGGAGAGGGTGATGGGGGTGGGGAGGAGGGGTGGGGTTGGTGGGGAGGAGGAGGAAGAGGGGGTTGGTGGAGGGGGTGGTGGGTGTTGGTGGAGGGAGGTGGTGGGAGGAGTGGGGAGGGGGGAAGTGGGTGGTTGGTGGAGGGGTGATGGTGGGTGTTGGTGGAGGGCGTGAGAGCGGTGTTGGTGGGGAGGGGAGTTGGAGGGTGTTGGTGGGGAGGGGTGGGTGAAGAGGTGGTGGTTGGTGATGGGGAGAGAGGGAGGGCGAGGAAGGGGTTGGTGGCGAAGGAGGAGAGGGAGAAGGGGAGGGGTAAGAGGGGGTTGGTGGGAAGGGGTGGGGGAAGAGGGGGTGGTTGTTGTTGGTGGTGGAGGGGGAGGAGGGGATTGGTGGGGATGATGGTGGAGAAAGGGGAAAGTGGTCGTTGTCGTCGTTGGTGTTGGTGGAAATGTATTCTCTGCTTTTCTTATTATTACTCTTTACTCTTTTTTTACGTGTGTATTTGCTGTTATGCAAATTGTATCATCCGTATCTTTTAATCCCAATTTCTCTCTGCTGTTATTGTCTTCGTTATTTCTATTCTGCGAATATACATCTCCTGACGGTATCATTGTGGTTGTTAACACTGTTACTCTTAATGTTCTTGTTGATGGTCGTGCTGTCATTTTTTTGTAGTTGTTATAGTTGTTGTTACTGTTAATCGTCGTAAATGTTCTTTCTGTAGTAGCCGTTATAGTTGTTTTTATTGTTAATGGCCGTGATGTTGTTTTGTTGTAGTTGTTGTTACTGCTAATCGTCGTAAATGTTGTGGTTGTTGTAGTTGTTACTATTAATGGCCGTGAATGTTGTTTAGTCGCCGAATCCGATGTCGACGCTACTAACAACTTGTCCCCGTCGCCGAACACCTGACAACACAAATTAGTCTTACGTTGGACAAACAAAAGGGTCGTTTGTTTACGGTTGAGAAAAACGTCGTGAATGTTGTAGTTGTTGTTACTGTTAATGGTCGTGAATGTTGTAGTTGTTGTTACTGTTAATGGCCGTGAATGTTGTAGTTGTTGTTACTGTTAACGGCCGTGAATGCTGTAGTTATTGTAGTTGTTGTTACTGTTAATGGTGATGAATGATGGTGATGATTGGTGGTGATGAATCCGATGGTGATGAATGATGGTGAACAACTTGTCCCCGTCTGGTGGTGATGACCGACAACGCAAATTGGTGGTGATGATTGGTGGTGATGATTGGTGGTGATGACTGGTGGTGATGAATGATGGTGATGATTGGTGGTGGTGATTGGTGGTGATGACTGGTGGTGATGATTGGTGGTGATGAATGATGGTGATGAATGATGGTGATGATTGGTGGTGATGAATGATGGTGATGACTGGTGGTGATGAGGTGGTGATGATTGGTGGTGATGAATGATGGTGATGACTGGTGAAGATTGGTGGTGACTGATGGCGAGGGTGACTGGCGGTGGTGGTGGTGATAATAATAAAAAAAAAAAGAAATAAAAGAAAGCAAAGAGGGAGACATACGAAATAAAAATTCAAATGACAACTGAAAACAGACAGACAAACAGAAGGTGGAAGAGACACAGACCAAGAAAGAAAAAAAAAATGCCCAACGACCGGACAGAGAAAGTGGAAGAGAGACAATACCATCTGTAACCAGGACAGGTGGTTACGTAACGGTCAACAGAGGGCCAGATGGTCACTCAAAACAAAACAGCTGCTTCGAACAACCCACAGCTGGTATAACGATCCAGCAGAACATCCTAAATTCATCCTAAACATCCTAAATTCAGCCAAAACAGTTGTTCTCTTAATAACAGCCTTTTAATAACGAAATTATCTCTTTTAAAAGATGTCACCCGCTTCTTCAAAACAGCTGATCGATGACGCAATCGCTAAACGTCAAGACTTTTACGTCGTATTAACGATGACGTTTAGAGAGAGAGAGAGAGAGAGACAGAGAGAGAGAGAGAGAGAGAGAGAGAGAGAGAGAGATAGAGAGAGAGAGAGAGAGAGAGAGAGAGAGAGAGAGAGAGAGAGAGAGAGAGAGAGAGAGAGAGAGAGAGAGAGAGAGAGAGAGAGAGAGAGAGAGAGAGAGAGAGAGAGAAAAGAGAGCCAACGAGATAGACAGATAGATTGAAAGAGAGACACACACAGAAAGAGAATGAGAGAGAGAAAGAGGAAGAGACCGAGAGCAATAAGGAAGAAAGGCAAAACCACGTGACTACCAAAACGGGGCATGTGGTATGGAGTTCCACTTTGATACCCGGGCAAGCTATGTGGATGAAACAGATGGTGGAACAGGAGATGTGGAAAACAGATGGTGCGGGATGACTCATAGAGGTCAGGGAAGGGAGAAGGGGGTGGAGGGGGAGAAGGGGGTGAAGGGGAAGGTGGGGAAGGAGGAAGGAGTGGGGAAAGGAGAAAGGGGTGAAGAGGTGGGGAGGGAGGAAGGAGGTGGGGAAGGGAGAAGGGTGAGAGGGGAGGTGGAGGGGAAGGGAAGGAGGGACCGGTGAAGGGAAGGGAGGGAAGGGGGAGGTGGGGAAGGGAAGGGAAGGGAAGATAGGGGGAGGGTAGGGAGGAGGGGGAGTTGGAGAAGGGAGAAGAGGGGAAGGGAATGGAAGGGAGGGAAGGGGAAGGGAAGGGATGTTAAGGAAGGGGAAAGAGAAAGGAAAAGGATGGAGAGGGCAGGAGGAAGGACAGAAAGAGGAGAGAAATGACGGGAAGGAAGGGAAGGACAAGAGGTAAGAAAAAAGAGGGAGAAAGGAGGGTGGGAAGACAAAAGAAGAAGGGGAATGGAAGAGAAGAGCAGCGACAAGGTGAATGAAGAAAGAGGAAGAATGCAAATGAAATATACATACGTAATGAATGCCACACAAGGGAGACGAAGAGAGAAAGGGAGAGAGAATGTAGGTAAAGGGTGAAGGTGACAATATGAGGTTGGGATTTTAAAAAACAGGGCGATATACACCCTCTCCCCCCCCCACCTTTCACCCCCTCCCCCCTCCCTCCCCCACTCACCCCCGCCAAGGAACAAGGGTGTAATCAGACAAACCCAGAACTGGCGCCAAGATTGATCAAGAAGAAAAGAAAAAGTAGAATATCGACTTTGTGGAAAAAAGAAGAAGAAAAAAAGAAAGAAAGAAAGAAAAAAAAAATCAGATGAAGATATATATTCCGTCCTTTTTTTTCTTCCTCATTCACACTCCCTATCCCTCTCTCTCCTTCCTTTCCATCTCCTTCTTCCCTTCACTTTCTCAACCGCTCATATCTCTTTTTTTTTCTCTCTTTCTCTTCCCTCCCTTCTTCACTCCCTCTCCCCCACCCCATCCTCCCCTCACTATCTCCCTCCCAACTTTCTCTCCCTCTCCCCCATCTTCCCCTCCCCTCCCATCTTCCCCTACCTCCTCACACCTGTCTCCCACCCTCCATCTCCCCACCACATCCTCCCCCTTCCCCGCCCTTAATCTCCCCTCGCCCTCCTCTCTCCCCCCTTCCCCTACCCACCATCCCCTCCCTCCCCCTTCCCCTACCCACCATCGCCCTCTCCTTCCACCTCCCCATCGCCCTCAATCTCCCCCATCCTCACCCTCTCCTTCCACCTCCCTCATCCCCTTCCACCTCCCTCATCCCCTACCCACCCTCCCTTCCCCTCCCTCTCCTTCCTCTCCCTCCCCCTCCCTCCCTCCCGTCCTTCACCCGCGGGAGAAACCCTCGCCCTCCGCCGCCACCGAGGAGGGACCCCCCCCGGCCTCCCTTATATGGCCAAGGACGCCCCTCCTGGCCCTCGCCCAGTCCCATCTGCGGCCTATCCGAAGGCGACCCGAACGGCGCGCGGTGGAGGTGGCGACGAACGGTTATCGTGAGGAGGAGGAGGATGAGAGGAGGGGGGAGGGGGTGTGGGAGGAGGAAGGGGAGTGGGGGGAGGAGGAGGAGGATGAGGGGGAAGGGGAGTGGGGGAGAGGGGAGGAGGATGAGGAGGAGGAGGACGAAGGGGGTGAGGAGAGGGAGGAGAGGGAAGAAGGAAGGAGGAGGAGGGCGAGGGGGGAGGAGGGGGCAAGAAGGAAGGAGGAGGAAGGAAAGGAGGAAAGGGAGGAGGAGGGTAAGGTAGTGGTGGGGGGGAAGAAGGAAGGAGGGTAAGGTAGGGGGAAGGGGGGGGAGGGGTAAGGGGAAGGTAGGCAGGAGGAAGGGGAGGGAGGGAGCTAGATGAGGAGGTGAGAGAAAGCGATGGGAAAGGCGAGGATAATGATAATGATGATGATGATGATAATGAGGAGGAAGAGATGGAGGAACGAGAAAAGAAAAGGTGACAAGACAAAAAAAAAAAAGTATCCATTCATTTTTTTCCATCTTGCTTTTTCAAATTTTAGAGTGATAAATATCTAAATCTAAAAAGTTATACATTAATTTGATTATGCCTATATTCATAGTTTATTTATTTTAAATCTAAATTCACCGACGCAAAAAATATACGACTTTGGAGAACAAATAAATTAATAAATGTTTTTCAATATTTCATTTTTCGACCAACTTCAATATCTGTCGTATACATGAAAATAATTACATGGATTCGATGCCAAATACACGTAATTGTGCAAAATCTATTGACAACCGATACCACAATATGCAAATATCTATTTATATTTTTGATTATCTATCTATCTAGTCTATCAAATCTATCGGTCTTATATATCTATCTAATCTATTAAATCTATCTTATCTATCAAATCTATCTTATCTATCAAATCTATCTATCTATCCATTCATCTACCTATCTATCCATTCATCTACCTCTCTATATCTCTATCAGTAAACTAATCTATTTATATATTTATCTATTAGTAAACTAATCTATCTATATCTCTATCTACCAGTAAACTAATCTATCTATATATCTATCAGTAAACTACACAGAATTGCTGCCAAATAACGTCATTAATTTTCCCGCCATTTTTCCTGCCTCGTGGAAATTCCTTGCGGTGAATCAGTGCTTCGAACGCGCGTCACCTGATCAGCTAATGTCATGTCGGTTTTCTCTGAGTCAGCCGACCTCAGGCCAAACCTCGATGGAGCCGAATGATAAAGGACAAAAAAAGAGAGAGAAATAAGGAAGAGAAGAGGCATAAACATGTGAGAATATTGATAAATACGGGTATAAAAGGAATTGAAGCCAGAGGGGATATGGAGAAATGAAATAACCGAAGCAGACAAATGAATAAAGATAAACAAAAGATGACTAACGGCTATGCTTACACAGACACATTAGCTATCATATCATGTTCGCCTACTCAGTATCTAGTCATGTATATATCTCATATCTCTTTAGTTATGAAGAATCTTCAATGATTCAAAAACAGAAGAAAAAAAAATCGAATCGCCAAGCGCGCCATTTTTTTGTTTTTCCCGCGCGAAGGATCGGCGACCGTCTTTTGTTTTCGCGGCGAAAGGAAGCGCATAAAAAGGGAGAGAAAAAGCGCGGGAAAATCCTCCGGACTCCCACCCCCACACCAATCACAATCAACAAACCAATCACAATCAGCAGCCAATCCCAAGCCTCCTAAGTGAGCGACAGGAAAACCAATCACACTCCGAGAGAGAAGCTCAGCGAATGTCATCATGGAGAAGCCCCGGACCTTCTCAATATCTCCCCCTCCCTCCCTCCCTCCCCCCCATTCCCTCTCTCTTCCCCCTCCCTCCCTTCCCCCCACTCCCTCTCCCCTTCCCTCCCTCTCCTTCCCCCCACTCCCTCCCTTCCCCCACCCTCTCCCTTCCTCCTCCCCCCTCTCCCTCTCCCTTCCCCCTCCCCCTCTCTTCCCCTTCCCCCACCCTTCTCCCCTTCCCCCACTCCCTCTCTCTTCCCCCACTCCCTCTCTCTTCCTTCCCTCTCTCCTCCTCCTCCCTCCCCCTTCCCCCACCCCCTCCCTCCCTTCCCCCCACTCCCCCTCCCTCTCCTTCTCCCCTCCCCCCCTCTCCCTCTCCCCTTCCCCCCCATCTGAGCCTCCCAGATGGCGCCGGGATTAAGCTGATATCGGACACCTGTGAGGACTGAAATAAGACACCATTCCTCTGGGAAGAATATACGTACACATACACACACACATGTGCAGGCATATATATATAGCTTGTATATATAAATCCTCTTCTTCCTCCTCCTCTTCTCCTTTTTTTTTTTCTTTATCTTATTCTTCTTCCTCCTCCTCTACTAATTCGTTTTTTCTTATTTTTCTTCCTTCTCTTTCTTTATCTTCTTTTTTTCTTCTTCTTCTTCTACTTCCTCCTCCTCTAATTCGTCTTTTCTCCTCCTCCTCCTCTTCCTCCCTCCACCTTCTCCACCTCCCTTTCAGCCAACGCAACCGCACACCCCGACCCGCCCTCGTTCTCCACCCCCCACCCCGCCCACCATTCCCCTCCAACCAACCAACCCCCTTGTGAGTCACCCCCCCTCCCCTCCCCCCCTCCACCCCCGGGGGACACACAGGGGGCAGGGTCGTATATCCCAGAATCCCTATTTGGAAGAAAAAAGAAAAAAAAAGGAATAAAAAAGAGAGTAGGTCGGCAGGTGCGATTTTGGAGTCAATTACAGGTAGATTTTTGGGCCGGTCTACATCCTTGGCGGGACAGGTAGACAGGTAGACGGTGGTTTAGGGGTGGGCGTGGGGTAGAGGGGAGAGGGGAGAGGAGGAGGGAGGGGGAAGGGAGGGGGAAGTGAACGGGAGGGGAGGAAGGGGAAGTGGGGAGACGGGAGGGGAGAGGGAGAGGATAGGGGGGGAGGAAGAGGTTGGGGAAGTGGGGGAGACGGGGGGAGAGGGAGGGGGAGGGAAGAGGGAGAGACGGCGAGGGTAAGAGGGGAGACGAGGAAAGGAAGAGGGGAGGCACGCGAAGGGAGGAATAGGGCGTAATGAGAAGGAGACAAGATCGATGGGGAGACAGTGGGGGAAGGAGAGAGAGAGAGAGAGAGAGAGAGAGAGAAAAGTCAATGAGATCTCCCTTATTCTCTCCCTGTCTTTTCCTTTCCCCCCTTACTCTTCTCCTTTCCTCTCTCTCTCTCTCTCTCTCTCCTATTCCCTCTTCTCCTTCTTCTTCTTCTTCTCCTCCTCCTCCTACTCCATCTCTCCCTCCTTTCCTCCCTACCTCCTCCTCCTCCCTCTCCCTCATTCTCCCTCTCCCTCGCGGGCGTAACTTACGAGGCTCACGATCACGCCCATCTTTGGCCTGCTCTCGTCATCAAGAAGAGACGAAGGAGGTGGAAACTAAAAATGGTAAAAATCTATATATATACTTCTATAAAACTCGAGAGAAAAGAATAAAAACAAAAAAAAAAAAAATACAAATCGACAACCCTACAAGGCAACTCCCATTACCGGAACGTGGAAGATAAAAATAAACAAATAAAATGTCAAGAAATAAAAGCAAAAAAAAAAAAATAATAATAATAATAACAATAACAAAAAAATAAAATAAAATAAAACAAAACCAGTATAAAACAACAACAACAAAAACAACGAAAGATCAAGACACCCAAGAGAAAAATAAAATAAAAGGACGAGAAAAGAAAAAAAAATGAAAAAATTAAAAACATGACAACTCCATATCCTCCCCGCCGGCCACAGTACATATAAGGTGGCACCGCGACCGGCACAGGTAGAGAGGTCAGGTGAAGGAGCCACGAGACACGGTGCCGCTACGGTGGGAGGGGGAAGGGAGGGGGAGGGAAGGGGTGCGGGGGGGGGAAGAGGAGAAAGGATTAACGGGTGCAGGAGGAATGAAGAAGAGGGAGGGAGAGAGCGAGAGAGAGATAAATCAAGAGAATGAGAAAAGGGGGACGGGAAGGTGAGAGGAAGGGAAGAGAAAGAGAGAGAGAGAGAGAGAGAAAGAGAGAGCAAGAGAGACAGACAGAGAGAGAGAGAGAGAGAGAGAGAGAGAGAGAGAGAGAGAGAGAGAGAAAGAGAAAGAGAAAGAGAAAGAAGAGAGAGAAAAGACAGAAAAAGAAAAAAAAGAAAAGACAAAGAAAATAAACATAAAAAAATAAAATAAAAACAAAAATAAAAAGAGACAAAAAAAACAAAAAAACACCCAAACCAACAGACACAGACAACCCGAGCAACCTGAAGCAACTTGAAGCATAACACCTTCAACGAAGACACACAACCCCTTCCCCCTCCTCCTCCTCCTCTTATCCGAAAAGCCTCTCGCTCATCCGGCCACGCGTGTGTCCTTGCGCGGAATTGCACGTTCGGATCTGGTCATCATTTTGCAACACTGCGAGATCGGACAAGTGCAAGGGCGGTTGTGCAACGGTCTATGAGTTAGAGATACAAGGCTGAGAGATAGAGATTAAATTAAGATTGATAGACAGGTAGAGAGAGAGAGGGTAAAAAAAAAAACGGATAAACAGGTAGAAGGGGGAAGAGAGACGGAGAGATAGAAAGAGAAAGAGACAGACAGACAAACAGAGGAAAATAAATACATAACATAATCGCTCTTTATTCCTCTCTCTTTCCGCTTCTCCATTCGTTCTGTCTCAATTTGTCTTTTCCTTCCAATAAATTTCCTATTTTTTCATCTATTTACCTTACCTACTTTCAATCTCCATCGTTCAAAAGAGGATAGATTAACTACATCTTAAAAAAAAAAAAATCTTTCAGTTATTTTCCAGAACGTCTTCCCCTACTCTTAATTTTTATTCATCTATCTATTTTATCATTATCATATTTTTTAAGCACTAAGATCTCAAATACTTTAACGAATAACTGCTTTCTACAAAAAAAAAAAAAAAAAAAATATATATATATATATATATAATAATAATAATAATAATAATAATAATAATAAATAAATAGATAAATAAATAAATAAATAAATAAATAAATACAAATAACTGCTCTCTACAAAAAAATAAATAAATAAATAAAAATAAAAGAATAAACAAAATATATAAATAAAAAAATACAATATTCTATCTTTTCTTTTGTCTTCGTGTCTCGGCGCTGCAAGTCCTCAGTACCGGGTTGCATGACACTTAAAAATGGAAAAATAATGGCCACTTTTATCTCGAGGTGCAAGAGACCGCGCAGTTATGATAAGAGGGAATTTAATTTATTCTTTGATCTCGAAAATGTCTAATTGAAAGAAATTAAGGAAGGAGATGATTAAAAGAAATGAGAACATTTTCTTTTATCCATATTTTTTTCCGCTTCAGCTCCCCCTCCTTGAAAGAAAGAAAAACATATACATACATACTTACATATGTATATAATATATATATATATATATATATATATATATATATATATATATATATATATATATATAAACTTATCTATCTATCTATCTATACATAAATATATATTACAGTAATACACCGCATGAACATATTTTCTCTCTCTCTCTCTCTCTCTGTCTCTCTGTCTGTCTCTCTCTCTCTCTCTCTCTGTCTCTCTTTCTCTCTCTCTCTCTTTCTCTCTCTCTATCTCTCTCTCTCTCTCTCACTCTTTGTCTTTCTCTCTTTGTCTCTCTCTTTGTCTCTCTCTCTTTGTCTCTCTCTCTCTTTGTCTCTCTCTCTCTCTCTCTCTCTCTCTCTCTCTCTCTCTCTCTCTCTCTCTCTCTCTCTCCCTCTCTCTCTCCCTCTCTCTTTCTCTCTCTCTCTCCCCTGTTTACGATCTCGCAATTGTAATACGGACACCGAAGGGAGGGGAAACTGTTTTAAATATTTATGAATTCTTCTTGGGTGGCGTCCGTTGTTTGCTGCGAGGGAGGGGGGGGGGGGAGAAAGAGGGAGCAGGAATAACAAGGGGAAGTGGGGGTACGAGGGAATAAGAGGGAAGGAAAAAGAGAAAGGTGGACATAAGAGAGAGAGAGATTTCAAGTCAAGGGAAAGAGAGAGAGAGAAAAAAAAACAACGTTAGGAAAAGTGATAGAAAGATAAGAAAAAAAGAAAGACAGACAGATATATAAAAAAAGAATAAAAAGGAATTAAAAAGTACACCTCCACCCCCATCCCCCACCCCAACCCCATCCCATCCCATCACAACAACAAAAACAAAACCTCAAAAAACAAATTCCACTCAAATTCACCTTTCTCAACACAACAAAATAAAATACATACAATAAAACACTAAAACATATTTCAAAAAAATAAAAAAAACGCCATTTCTCAAGGTGAAAGGTTTCGACCAGCCAACAGCAACGCATAAACAGCCAGGATGAAAAAAAAACTCAGTGACGCAAAAATGGCGGGAAAAATGTGGACGAAAGGAGACGGTGATGAATAAGAATAAAATGAAGATTATGATAAAGAAGAAGTAGATGATGATGAAGATGATGATGAAGAAGAAGCAGATGATAATGAAGATGATGATGATGATGAAGCAGAAGGAGAAGAATAAGATGAAGAAATTGAAGAAAAAGTAAATAGATGAAGAAAATGAAGCAGAAAAGGAAGAATAAGAATAAGAAGATGAAGAAAATTTAAAAAAAGCTAAATAAGAAACAGAAGCAGAAGATAAAAACGAAAAAGCAAATAAAAGAAAAAGAAAAAGAAATTAAAGGAAGACGAAGACGAAAAGACGAAAAAGAAAAAAAAAAACAGACTAAGTTCTTGAATAACCAAGAAGCTTCCTAGTTTCATGTCTTGCTTAACACTCGTTGGCCTTAATTACATTTAACTGGAGAAAAAGAGAAAAAAGGGGATAGAGGGAGGGGTAGAGAGGAGGGAGAGGAGCGGAGGGAGAGGAGGGGAGGGGAGGGAGAGAGAGAGAAGGGAAGGGGAGGGGAAGAGAGAAGGGAGGGAGGGAGGGAGGGAAGGGAGGGGATAAGGGATAGAGGAGGGAGGGAGGGAGGGAGGGAAGAGAGGAGGAGGGGAGGGATAGAGAGGAGAGGAGAAGCGAGAGGAGAAGAGGAGGGGAGGGATAGAGAGGAGAGGAGGGAAGGAGGGAGGTAAGGATGAAGGAAGATGGAGATGGAGAGGTAGAGAGGAAGGGAAGAAGAGAGCGAGGGATGGAGGAAGGAAAGCGAAAGAGAGACAGATAAGCGAAAGAGACAGACAAAGCAAGAGAGAGAGAAAGGAAAAATAATAAAATAAACAAACACTTGAATTAATATACTCGTAACCAAATAACAACAGAAAAAAACACGCCACCATATCAAGCATCTCTTAACACCCCCTTCCTCCTCCTCTTCTCTCTTCTTTCTTCTTCTTCTTCTTCTTCTCCTCCTCCTCTTCTTCTTCCTCCTCTTCCTTCCCTAATATCCGCCCCCTCCTCCTCCTGCTCCACCCCTTCCTTCCTCCTTCCCTCCTATCCCCCTTCCTCCTCCTCCTGCTCCTCCCCTTTCCCTCTCCTCCTCCAACTCACACCCTCAAAAGCAGGCATGAGGAATGAGGAAAGCCAGCCCCGCCAGCCTACCCATGAGTCACGCCCAGTCACAAGAACTCATGAGTCAGTCTGTGGGTCACATAACTTGGTCACAGGGGTCGGGGGTCGGGGCGGGGGTGAGGGAGGTGGTCGGGGAGAGGGCGAGGGTGGGAGTCAGGGAGGGGGCGAGGGTGGGAGTCAGGGAGGGGGTCTGGGAAGGGGTCGGGGCAGGGGGTGATGGAGAGGGCGATGGTGGGGGTCGGAGAGGGGGTCGGGGCGGGGGTGAGGGAGGGGTGGGGCAAAGGCGGCCTTCCCCATTACCCATTCCCTCGATAAAGCCCCTGAAGTCACTCAACTGTGGTAGGTAAATTGAAGTGTGTGTGTGTGTGTGTGTGTGTGTGTGTGTGTGTGTGTGTGTGTGTGTGTGTGTGTGTGTGTGTGTGTGTGTGTGTGTGTGTGTGTGTGTGTTCGATCTCGCGCGTGTGTGTGTGTGTATTAACGGTGGAAAAAATACGATGAGCAAAAACTCCCAAAATGTTAAGAATTAGGTTAAAAATTAACGAAAATACATAAAACAAACAAACAAACAAACAAACCAGATCAAAACACCAATAAACAAAACAAAAAGAAAAGAAAACACCATCACAAAACTGAGAAACAAAAGAAAAACAACAAGCGTTATCACCAACAACCGAGGCACGCAAAAGAGCTCTTTAATTACGTCAATTCACGCCCTTAACAAGCAGTCAAACAAGCGACACGACCCAACGACCTGTTACACTTTATAACCACAACAAGAGCGAGCATATGTCTTGAGTCCCTTACTATTTCGAGTGTTTTTTAAGAGCTAGGCCTACATTCTTTATTACTAATGTGTTATATATAGGCCTACGTCATAACTATTCCCTGCCACACTTACTTCCCGAAATTCGGACATGAAGAATGGTATTTTATTCACTCATTCATCTTTCTGGCAAATTCATTCACTCACCTACTCGCAGACTCACCCGTCACTCGACTCATTTCCTTACTCACTCACTCATAAACACGCACTTTCTCATCTGCTCTCTCATTCTGCAACTTCTGGATGTGTTTAAACGAAAAGCCCCTATTTGTGGGACCTTGTCTCAGCGACGTCTGAGGGAGAGGAGAAGGAGGGGAGAGGGAGAGGGAGGAGGGAGGAGAAGGAGGAGGAGGAGGAGGAGGAGGAGGAGGAGGAGGGGGAGGGGGGAGGGAGGAGGAGGAAGAGGAGGAGGAGGAGGAGGAGGAAGAGAGGGAGGAGGGAGAGAAGAAGATGAGGAGAAGGGGGAGGGGGAGGGGAGAGAGAGAGAGAGAGAGAGAGAGAGAGAGAGAGACAAAGAGAGAGAGAGAGAGAGAGACAGAAAGACAGAGAGAGAAAGAGAGAGAGAGAGAAACAGAGAGAAGCAGAGAGAGAGAAACAGGGAGAGAGAGAGAGAAACAGAGAGAGAGAGAACGAAAGAGAGAAGAGAAACGAGAAGCGAGGGCGCAAGAGAGCAGAGAGACAGGCTAACACTGCACCTACTTACAACTTACAACTCCAAAACCAATCCCTCCCCCTCCCTCCCAACCCCTTCCTCCCTCCCCTCCCTCCCTCCTCCAACTCCCCCTTTCCCCTCCCTCCCTCCCTCCCCAACCCCCCCCTTCCCTCCCTCCCTCCCTCCCTCTCCCACCCAACCCCCTTCCCTCCCTCCCTCCCTCCCTCCCTCCCTCCCCCCCTCCCTCCCCAACATCTAAAAGTCACGAGATAACAATCGGGAAGCTGCATCTCGTACCGCAGGGCATCTCGTGGCCTAGGGGTTTGCAGGCGGGTGAACCGGAGACGATTCTATAGGAGGGAAGAACGTACCCCGCACTCCCCCGTCCCCCTGTCCCCTCCCAGCTCTCCTTGCCCTGCTCTTCGATTCTCGCTTGTTCTCTTTAGGTCTGGGTGGTTCTCTTGCCTTGTTCTTTCCTTCCTCTCCCTTCTTATATTCAACACTTCCCGACTCTGTCCTTTCCTTCCCTTCCTTTCCCTTCCCTCCATCTTACCTTCCCCCTCCCCTACTCTTCCATTCCCTCTCCAACCCTTCCTACTCTCCCCTTCCCTTCATCTTACCTTCCCTCCCCCTCCTCCTCTTCCCTCCCTTCCCTTCCATTCCCTCTCCAACCCTACCCTACCCTTCCCTTCATCTTACCTTCCCTCTCCAACCCTCCCTTCACTCTCCAACCCTCCTCCTTCCTTCCCTCCCTCCTCTTCCCTCCACTTCCCTCTCCAACCCTTCCCTCCCCCTTCCTTCCCTTCCCTTCCCTTCCCTCCCCAACCCTCCTCCCCCAACCCTCCTTCCTTCCCTTCCCTCCCTTCCTCCCCTTCCTCCTTCCCTCTCCAACCCCTTCCCTTCCCTTCCCTTCCCTTCCTTCCTCCCTTCCTCCCTCCCATCCCCTTCCCTTCCCTCCCTTCCCTTCCCTCCCCTTCCCTTCATCTTACCTTCCCTTCCTTCCTCCCCTCCCCTCCCCTCCTCTTCCCTTCCCTTCCCTTCCCTTCCCTCTCCAACCCTCCCTCCCTTCCCTTCCCTTCCACCCTTCCTTCCCTCCCTTCCCTTAATCTTACCTTCCCTCCTCCTCTTCCCTCCCCTCCCCTCTCCAACCCTCCCCTCCCCTCACCTCTCCAACCCTCCCCTTCCCTTCCCTTCCCTCCCATCCCCACAAATCCTTGATTAGATATCACACGAGAACGAATAGCCAGATTTTTATTGCTGTTAAAATATGATTCGAATATTTAAAAAAAAACGGAGCTAAAGATATTAAAAAAAAAAGTATATACTTCACTAGTAAACAGAGTTATTTAAACGACAAAGAAATAAATAGGCATGAATATCTAATAAAAAAAAAATATTAGTCATCATCATTATTACCATTTTCTTATTACTACTATATCACTGTCATCATAATCACTTCTATTCTCATTATTAGTCTAATTATCACCATCGTTACCAGTATCGAACAAAACAAAAGAATAAAAAAATAAAAAATAATAAAAATCAAATAAAAAAGAATAAAAAAGAATTTTAAAAAATAAGGAGTTACATAAGGAAAAAACGAGGAAGAGAAAACACTCAAAGAAACGAGGAAAAGACGAAAGCAAAACAAAGAAGGAAAAAAAATGAGGAAAAGCAAAATCGCCGTAAAAACAGAAAATGAAGAAGAAGGACACGGAAGAGAGAGATACAAGGAAGATAAATAAACGGAGATGTGACAAGGCACAAAAAAAAGAAGAGAAGGAGGAGAGGAAGGGAAGGAGGAAGGGAAAGAAGGAGGGAAGGAGGTAAGAGGGAGGGAAGGAGGAGAGGATGGAGGGAATTAAAAATTAACAATAAAAATAAATGGAAAACAAGAAGAAAATACAGAGAACATAGAAGAAAGAATCGAATAAACAGAAAAAAGAAAAGAAAAACGAAGAAGAAAAAGAGAGAGAGAGAGAGAGAGAGAGAGAGAGAGAGAGAGAGAGAGAGAGAGAGAGAGAGAGAGAGAGAGAGAGAGAGAGAGAGAGAGAGAGAGAGAGAGAGAGAGAGAAAGAGAAAGAGAAAGAGAAAGAGAGAGAGACAGAGACAGACACAGAGACAGAGAGAGAGAGAGAGAGAGAGAGACAGACACAGAGACAGAGAGAGAGAAAGAGAAAGAGAGAGACAGACCGACAGAGACAGAGAGAGAGAGAGAAGAAAACTCCAAGGAAACATGGATGTCAACATGGTGCTCACACGAAGAAAAATTCTCCGAGCAAGACGTGACCCAGATGTTTCTTAATGAACGACTCAACACTCCTTCGTCTCCTTGGCCCCCTCCCCCCCCTCCTCCTCCATCCCCTCCTTCCCTCCTTCTCTCCTTGGCTTGGCTTCCCTCCCCCCTTTCTCTCTCCTTCTCTCTCTCTCTTTCGTTTCCTTGCCCCCCCCCCCTCTTCCTCCTTTCCCTCTCCTTCTCTCTTTGACTCTCCCCCGTCCTCTCCCATTTCCCCCTCCTTCTCTCCCTCCTTCGTCCCCTTGTCCCATCCTCCTCCTTTCGTCCCTTCCTATCTCCCTCTTTCGTCCCCTTCCCGTCTCCGTCCTTCGCTATCTTCCCATTTCTCCCTTATCTTTCCATCTCTTCATTCGTATCCTTGCCCTCCCTCCATCTCCCTCTCCTATTTCCCCTTCATCTCTCAATCTTTCTTCTCCTTGTCCTCTTCCTCCACCCCCTCCGCTCTCTCCTCCCTTCCTTCTCCCTCTTTCTTCCCCTTGTCCTCCTCCTCCACCCCTCCCCTCTCTCCCTTCCTTCTCCCTCTTTCGTACCCTTCCGTCCCTCCCGTTTCCCTCCCTCCCTTCTCCCTCTTTCTTCCCCTTGTCTCTCTCCTCCCTTCCTTCTCCCTCTTTCGTACCCTTCCGTCCCTCCCGCTTCCCTCCCTCCCTCCCTCCCTTCTCCCCCACCCCTCCCTTCCCGAGGGAGATTCCAAACAGGATGCAACAGCGACATTGTCTATGAAGGGTGAATGGAGGAGGGAGGAAGGGGGGGAGGGAGGGAGGGAGAGAGGGAGGGGGGGAGGGAGAGAGGGAGGGAGAGAGGGAGGGAGAGAGGGAGGGTCCTTGCAGTTGGGTTGTTTTAGGGTGATAAGGGGGGGAGGGAGGACAAGGGGGTGGGGGAAGAGGAAGGGGAAGGGGAGAGGGATAGGTAGGAGGGAGGGAAGGGGGAGGGGAGGGATAGGGATAGTTAGGAGGGAGGGGGAAGGGGAGGGATAGGGATAGGTAGGAGGGAGGGGGAAGGGGAAGGGAAGGAGGTATAGTGGAGGGAGGGGGGAAGAGGGATAGGGATAGGTATGGGGGTGGGGGAAGAGGGAAGGGGGAGCGGGAGGGATAGGGATAGTTAGGAGGGAGGGGGAAGGGGGAGGGATAGGGATAGATAGGGGGGGAGGGCTGGGATGGCAAGATTTGGGACGTTGCAATGATCGTTTTCATTACCGAGATTATGCTAGCATCATTTTCATCATTACGTAATCTAATAGGGTCGACCAACAGCCTTCATCACCATCATCATCACCATCATCATCATCATCGTCAATCTCCATCTCCATCATCATGACACCATCCCCATCACCATCATCACAACTCTCCATCACTATCACTACTTCATCAATCTCCATCACCATCATCATCACCATCACTATCATCTACCTCCATCTCCATCAATAACATCATCACTCTCCATCTCCATCATCACCATCACCATCATCACTCCCCATCACCATCATCACAACTCTCCATCATTATCACTACTTCATCAATCTCCATCACCATCATCATCAATCTCCATCTCCATCACCATCACCACCACCTTCACTCTCCATCACCATCACCATCATCACTATCATCAATCTCCATCACCATCATCATCATCACTCTCCATCACCTTCACCATCGTCACTATCATCACTCTCCATCACCATCACCACCCTCACCCTCCTTCTCCACCCCGTGCACTATCGCCCTCATCTCCTCGGCCTTCCTCCTTCTCCCTCCTCCTTCATTCCTTGCACAAGACGCCAAAAGGACTCTCCTGTGGCCCGACTGACTTATTCTCTTTAATTCTTCTTATCTCTCTCTCTTTTCTTTTCTTTTTTTTTTGTTCTTTTTGCTCTCTCTTTACTTTTTGATTTATTTTCTCTCTTTCTCTTTCTGTCTGTCTCTCTCTCTTTCTCTCTCTCTCCTGAATATTTCATTTTTTGCACCCTCTCCTTTTTTTTCTTTTCGCTCTTCTTTCCAACCAAAATTAATCAAATGAAAAAATATATATACAAAACACACGGAAACACCATGAAAAAATGAGGAAAACGAACGAAAAACAAAGAACAAGTGAACGTAAAGAAAAAAAAAAAATGAAGGAGATTACGCTTCCGACACGCATCTCGTTATTCACCCGAATTCCCCACGTGCCCGCCCTGCCCTCACGCCCTCGTGCCACGGAGACTCCCCTCTCCCTCCCTCCCCTCCCTCCTCCCTTCTTCTTCCTCCCCTCTCCCTCCGTTCCCCTTCTCCCTCCATCCCTTCCCTCCATCCTTCCCCTTCTCCCTCCTCCCCTTCCCTTTCTCCCATCCCTCCTCCTCTCCTTCCCTTCCCCTTTCTCCTTCCTCCTCCCCTTCCCCTTCTCCCTCCCTCCCCCTTCCCTTTCTCCCTCCTCCTCCTTTCCCCCTTCTCCTCCACCCCTCCCTTCTTCTCCCTCCATCCTCCCCTCTCCTCCCCTACCCTCTCCCTCCATCCTTCTCCCTCCATCCTTCCCTCTTCTCCCCTTCCCCTTCTCCCTCCTCTCCCTCCCCTCTTATCTCCCTCTCTCCCTCCCTTCTCACTTCCCTCCCCATCTCCTACCCTCTCCCTCCCTTCCCTCCCTCCCTCCCTCCCCTCTTATCTCCCTCTCTCTCCCCCTCTCCCTCTCTCGCGTGCTTCCCTAATCGCCCCCACTCCTTTCCCAATTCCTTTTAACACATTCGTCTAATCGTCGAGATGCTTATGTAAATCGCTGTCGGGTTGTGTCGTTCCGTTCCATTTTGTTCCATTCCGTTTCGTTCAGTTCCGTGTTGTTTTGTTCCATTGTGTATTGTTTCATTTCGTTCCGTTCCGTTCCGATTTGTTCCGTTCTATCCCGTTCCGTTCCATTTTGTTCCGTTTTGTTCCATTCCGTTTCGTTCCGTTCCATGTTGTTTTGTTCCGTCCTGCCCTGTTCCGTTGTGTATTGTTTCATTTCGTTCCGTTCCGTTTTATTCCGTTCCATCCCGTTCCGTTCCGTTCCGTGTTGTTTTGTTCCGCCCTGTCCCGTTCTGCTGTGTATTGTTTCATTTCGTTCCGTTCCTATCCGTTTCGTTCCGTTCTATCCCGTTCCGTTCCGTTCCAAGTTGTTTTGTTCCGCCCTGCCCCGTTCCGTTGTGTATTGTTTCATTTCGTTCCGTTCCGTTTTATTCCGTTCCATTCCGTTCCGTTCCGTTCCGTGTTGTTTTGTTCCGTCCTGCCCCGTTCCGTTGTGTATTGTTTCATTTCGTTCCGTTCCGTTCCGTCTTGTTCCGTTCTATCCCGTTCCGTTCCGTTCCGTTCCAAGTTGTTTTGTTCCGCCCTGCCCCGTTCCGTTGTGTATTGTTTCATTTCGTTCCGTTCCGTTCCATCTTGTTCCGTTCTATCCCGTTCCGTTCCGTACCGTGTTGTTTTGTTCCGACCTGCCCCGTTCCGTTGCGTATTGTTTCATTTCGTTTCGTTCCGTTTCAAAAATGGGAATACTGAACATATGGAATACCTGACAAAAAGTTACACTGACAACACAAAGACAGACACGCTATAGACATAACGACATCCTGACAGACACAGACACGAAAGACAGAGACAGAGACAGACACAGACACTACAGACAGACAGATAGACACGACAGACAGACACAGACACGACAGAAAGACACAGACACGACAGAAAGACAGACACAGACACGACTAACAGACAGACAGACACAGACACAGACAGACAGATAAACACAGACACGACGAACAGACAGACACAGACACGACAGACAGACACAGACACGACAGAAATACCGGCCGGCCTGTCCCTAAGTGGCGCTAAGCAGGTTAAAATGAGCAGGTAATTACCGCGCCTGCTTAGTCACGACCTAATGGCCCCTCGTTCCCCTCTGCTTACTAATCTTCTCTCCCTCTTTAGCCTCGTGTTTCATTATCGCCCTTTCTCTTTCTCTCTCTTTCGGTTAGGTGTCTCCGTGTCCAATTCGTTTATTTGTGTCGGTTAGCTCTCTCTCTTTCTTTCCATTTCTCCTTCTCTCTCTCTCTCTTTCTTTCTATTTCTATTACTTTTTTTCTTTCTCTCTCTTTCTCTTTCTTTTCTGTCTTCGTTCGTGGCTTTTCAACATGTCTGTCTTTCCCCATTTATTTGCCTGTGTCTTTTCAACCTATGTCTGTCTTTTTCTCTATTTATCTAATCTTTTCAACCCATGTCTGTGTCTTTCTCCACTTGTTTGTCTGTGTCTATCATCCTGGCCTGTACTCTGGCTATTGATAAATGTACAGTGTGTCTTTATTTCTGTCTGTCTATCTGCTTCCCTCCTTCTCTCTCTCCCTCTCTCTCTGTCCTTCCACTGGCTTCTCTTATTTCTCTCTTATCTCCCCTTCGCACTTGTTCCCATGAGTAATTCAATTATCACCTTTACTGCCCGCTTGTTCCCCTTCCTCACTTCTCCCCTCCTTTCCTTACCTGCCTTCCCTCCTTTTCTCATTCTCCCCTTCCCGCCCTCTCTTTGTTACTTTTTTTCCTCTCTCTCCTTTCAACCCTCCCTCCTATTCCCCCACCTCCCTTTTACCCTCCTTTCTCCCTACCCTCCTTCTCTCTTTTCTCTCCTCTCCCTCTTATTCTCTTCTTTCCCCCCTCTCTCTTACCCTCCTTCTTTCCCCCCTCCCCTCCCCTACTTTCCAGAGCATCAACCCCCTCCACATCTCATCTCATTTCCACCGCCACCTCCTGGAGCCTCACTTGACCCCCTCTCTCGTTCTCTCTCTCTCTCTCTCTCTCTCTCTCTCTCTCTCTCTCTCTCTCTCTCTCTCTCTCTCTCTCTCTCTCTCTCTCTCTCTCTCTCTCTCTGTTTCTCTTTCTCTCTGTTTCTCTTTCTCTCTCTTTCTACCTCTCTCTCTCTCTCTCTCTCTCTCTATCTCTCTCTCTCTCTCTCTCTCTCTCTCTCTCTCTCTCTCTCCCTCTCTCTCTCTCTCTCTCTCTCTCTCTCTCTCTCTCCCTCTCTCTCTCTCTCTTCTTCTTTCTCTCTCTCTCTCTTCTTTCTCTCTCTCTCTCTCTCTCTCTCTCTCTCTCTCTCTCTCTCTCTCTCTCTCTCTCTCTCTCTCTCTCTCTCTCTCTCTCTCTCTCTCTCTCTCTCTCTCTTTCTACCTCCTACCTCCCTACCTCCCTACCTCCCTACCTACCTCCTCCTCCCTCCCTCCCTCCCTCCCTCCCTCCCTCCCTCCTCCCTCCCTCTCCCTCTCTCCCTCCCTCCTTTCCTTCTCTCTCTCTCTTCCTTCCCCCCCTCTCCCTCCCTCCTTTCCCTCTCTCTCTCTCTCTCTCTCTCTCTCTCTCTCTCTCTCTCTCTCTCTCTCTCTCTCTCTCTCTCTCTCTCTCTCTCTCTCTCTCTCTCTCTCTCTCTCTCTCTCTCTCTCTCTCTCTCTCTCCTCCCTCCCTCCCTCCCTCCTCCCTCCTCCTCCCTCCTCCTCCCTCCCTCCCTCTCCCTCTCCCTCCCTCCTTTCCTTCTCTCTCTCTCTTCCTTCCTCCCTCCCTCTCTCCCTCCCTCCTTTCCTTCTCTCTCTCTCTTCCTCCCTCCCTAACTCCTTTTCCTTCTCCCTTCCTCTCCCACTCCTTCTCCCTCCCTCCTCTCCCTCCTTTCCCTCTCTCTCTCTCTCCCTCTCTCGGATGTAACGGATGCTGTGACCCCCTCCCACGGTAAGAGGACGAGGCGACAAGCGAGTCCCTCTGGAGTGGCACTCGAGGAAAGGGGGAGGGGGGGGATAGGAGGAAGGGGGGTGTAGAAGGGGAGGAGGGAGGGAGGGAAGGATGAGGAGGAAGGGGAGTAGAAGGAGGAGGAGGGAGGGGAGGATAGGAGGAATGGGGGGTAGATGGGGAGGAGGAGGAAAGATAAGGAGGAGGAGAGGGAGAAGGAGGGAAGAAATGATTAGAGGGACGGGTTGGATGAGGTGGGAGGGAAAGAAGAGGAATAAAGAAGTGGAAGAAGAGAAGAAAGAAGGTGGAAGGGAGGGATAGTGAGAAGTGAGGAGGAGAGGGAGAAAAGGAGAGCGGGGATTAAGGAGAGAGTGGAGGACAAGGGAGACAGAAGGAGAAAGGCCAAAAAAGTGGTGGGTAAAGAAGAAAAATAAAATACAAAAATAGAAGAAGAAGAAGAAGAAATGGCAGGAGGAGGAGAAGTAGAAGCAAAAGAAGAAAAAAATAAAAATAAGAAATAGAAAAGGAAGAAGAAGAAATGGTAGAAGAAGAAGAAGAAGAAGAAGAAATGGTAGAAGAAAGAGAAGAAGAAGAAGAAGAAGAAATGGTAGAAGAAGAAGAAGAAGAAGAAAGAGAAGAAGAAGGAGGGTAGAAGGAAGGCGAATTAAGGAGTGTTCAAGTGGGGTCCTCCGTCTCAAGACACTCGACCCCGCGACCTCTGACCCCGTAGTAGCCCAGTGACCCCAGAGGGCAAAACCGCGTCTCAGGTGACCCCCTCCCCCCCCCCCCCCGCCCCCCCTCTTACTGGTTGCAATTTGTCGTCTTCATTTAAAAGAGTTTAGAGTAAGAGGACGTTTGGAGGAGGAGGGAGTGAAAGAAGAAGATGAAGAAAAAGAAGAAGAAAGAAGGGGAGGATGAAGAAGATGAAGAAGAAGAAGAAAAAGAAGATGATGATGAAGAAGAAGAAAGAAGGGGAGGAAGATGAGGAAAGAGAAGAAAAAGGAGAAAGGAGAAAGAAAAGGATGAAGAAGAAGGGGAAGAGGAAGAGGAAGAGATGATAGAGAAGAACGGGAGAAGGGTAAGGGGAAGGATGAGATGAAAAAGAATAAGTGATAAAGAAAACGACTAAGAGAAGAAGAAGAAGAAGAAGGAAGAGGAAAAAAT
>NC_091566.1:38784501-38794501 GCF_042767895.1 Penaeus vannamei | reverse complement strand
CCCACGTGTTTGTACGTTTATGTGTGTGTGCGTTCGCCCACGTGTATGTACGTTCATGTGTGTGTGTGTGTGTGTACGTTCGCCCACGTGTATGTACGTTCATGTATGCGTTTATATACGCATTTGTATCTATATGTATCCGTGTATCTGCGTAAGTCCACGTATGTGCGGCGGTAGCATGCATGTGCGTATGTGCGTATGTGTCCCGTGTGCGTCCATCGCGCGTACACGGAGAAAATCGTTCGTAAAATCGGCCCCGACCTTTGGCTTCCGAGGAGTGGCGTTGCGGGAAGCCATGGCGACGGTAACCGGAGCTCAAGGAGTCACGTGACCTCCCTTTCTCCCCCTTCCCCCCTCCCACTCCCCTTCCCCTTTCCTCTTTCTTTCTTCCTCTCCTCCCCCTCCCCTTTCTTTCTTCCTTCTCCTCCCCTTTCCCTTTCTCCCCCTCCCCCTCCCCCTCCCTTTCTTTCTTCCTCCCTTACCCTTCCCTTTCTCCCCCTTCCCCCCTCCCCTCCTCTTCCTTTCTTCCTCTCCCCCCTTCCCCCCTCCCCTTCCCTTTCCTCTTCCCTTCTCCCTTCCTCTTCCCATCTCCCCTTCCCATTCCTTTTTTCCTCCTCTCCTTTCCTCTTCCCCTCCCCCTTCCTTCCCATTCTCTTACTCTCTTCCTTACTCTCTCATTTCTCCCCTCTATCTCTTCTCTTCCCTCTTATATTCTCCCTTCTCCCTGTATTCTGCCCTTTCATTCCCTTTTTACCCCACCCTCCCCTCCTTTCTCTCCCCATCCCCTCTCTTTACTATCCTCCCCCCTCATTTTCTCCCCTTCCCCCCTCCTTTACTATCCTCTTCCTCCCTATTATTCCCCTGCTATCCTTCCCTCCCCTCATTTTCTCCCTGATTGACTCGCTTTTTTCCCCCACCATCTCCCAAAATCTACCCTAAATGCACATCGTCAATTTTTTCCCGCCAAATTTCGTCTCTCCATCATCTGCAGAATCAAGTTTTAGGAGGAGGAGGAGGAGGGAGGAGGGAGGAGGAGGAGGTGGAGGAGGAGGAGGAGGAGGAGGAGGGGACGAGGAGGAAGAGGGAGGAGGTGGTGGTGGTGGTGGTGGTGGTGGTGGTGGTGGTGTGAAAAGGAGGAGGAGGAGGAGGGAGGAGGAAGGAGGAAGGAGGAGGAGGAGGGAGGAGGGAGGAGGAGGAGGTGGTGGTGGTGGTGAGGAGGAAGAGGAGGAGGAAGAGGAGATATTGGTGGTGGTGGAGGAGGAGAAAGGAGGAGTAGGAGGAGGAGGAGGGAGGAGGAGTGGGGGAAGAGAGGAGGGGACGAGGTGGTGGTGGAGAAAGGTGGAGGAGGAGAAGGAAGGAGGAGGAGGAGGTGGAGGGAGGGGGGGAAGGAAGGAGGGAGGGAGGGGTGGGAGGGAGAGGGAGGGAGGGAGGGAGGGAGGGAGGAGGGAGGAGGGATGGAGGAGGGAGGAAAGAAGGGAAAGAGGAGAGAGGAGAATAATAAAAAGAGAGGAGGAGGAGAAGAGAAAAAAGAAGAAAAGAAAAGAAAAAGAAAGATGGAGGAGGAAGAGAAAAGGCAGAAGAAGAAGAAGAAGAAAAAAGAAGAAGAGAGAAGGACAAGGCCCCACACATCACGCAGACGTCTATATGTGGCGAACGATCCTAACGATTCTAAAATAAGGGAGCTGATGATCCAGGGCGAAGGGAGGGCGTGGAGGGAACAGCCGGAGGGAGGGAGGGGGAAAGGGGAGAGGAGGGAGGGAGGAAGAGAGGAGGGGCGTGGAGGAACACAGCCCGAGGGAGGGGAGAAAGAGGGAGGGCGTGGAGGGGAAACAGCCGGAGGAGAGAGGGGGAGAGGGGAGGAGGAGGGAGGGAGAAGAGGGAGAGGAGGGATGGAGGGAGAAGGAGAGAGAGAGAGGAGGGTGGGAGGAGAGGGAGGAGAGAAGGAGAGAGAGGGAAGAGGGATGGAGGGAGAAAAGAGGGAGGGTGGAGAGGGGGGGAGGGGGGGGAGGGAGAGAGAGGAGAGAGAGGGGGAGGGAGAGAGGGGATAAGAGGGTGGGAGAGGAGGAGGAAGGAAGAGGGGAGGAGAAGGGGGAAGAAGGAGGAGGGGGAGGGAGAGGGAGGAGAGAAAGAGAGGAAGAGAGAAACAGGTAAGAGTGACAGTGAGGCAACACAAGAGAAGAGAAGACAAGAGAAAAGAAGAGAAAAATATGAAAAAAGAGAAGGTAAAAGAAGAGAAGAGAAGAGAAAAGAAGAGAAAGACAAAAGAAAAGAAAACAACAGAAAGAGAAAAGAGAAGAGAAAGACAAGAGAAAAGAAAACAACAGAAAGAGAAAAGAGAAGAGAAGAGAAATCAGGCAACACAAACACCAGAGTTCCCCCTTGAGGCCTTCCCTCCTGGCCCGGTTAGCGTTACACAAACAGACACACTCAATAAAACGTGACGAGTTGATAAAAAAAAAATCAGAAAGAATGAAGGACGATTAAAAAAAATAAGATGTTTACAGCCTGCGTCATCACACTGCTAAAGAAACCTTCTCCCCCTCTCCCTCCCTCTCCCCCCTCTCCCTCCCTCTTCCACGCTCCATTCCTCTCTCTCTCTCTCTCTCTCCCTCTCATCCCTTTCCCTCCTTCTTCTTACACTCCATTCACTCTCTCCCCTCTCTCTTCCACGCTCCTTTCCTGCTGCCTCTCCCCACTCTACGTACCTCCCTCTCACCCTTTCCCTCCCTCTTCCACACTCTATTCCTCTCTCTCTCTCTCCCTCCCTTTCCCCCTCTCCCTCCCTATTTTACGTTCCATTGCTCTCTCTCTCTCCCTCTCCCTTCCTCTCTCTCCCCCCCTCTTCCATCCTCCCTTCCTGCCTCTCCCTTCCTTCCTCATTCTCCCCCTCTTCTTCCTTCTCCCTCTCTCTCCCTCTCTTCTTCTCCCTCTCCATTCCCCTCCCCCTCCCTCTCTACCCCTCTCCCTCCCTTCCTCCTATAAACAGGGAGTTAAAAATGAGTGAAAAAAGTGAAAAGATAAATGAGTATGAGAAGGAGAACCGGATAAGAAGATGAAGACCTGAAGACGGATATAATAAATAATAGGAGAATAATAATAAAAAATAAAAATAATGTACAGATAATAATGAAAAATAGCACGGAGATTAATAACCAAAATGGAAAAATGCTGAAAACGAAATAATTCGAACAAATATAAGCTAAAAAGACACAACAAAGCATAAATAAAAATAAAGAATAAACAAACAAGAAAGAAAAACACCCAACAAGGCATAAATAAAAAACAAAAAAAATAAAGAAAACAAGAAAAAAAAACACACCAAAGAGTACAAAGAAACGTAAAGAAAAAAACAACAACAATAACATAGAATTAAGAACAAAAATCACATATACAAAAATATAGCAATCGATAAAATAAAAATAAAAACAAAAAAATAAATAAAACAAGAAAAAAACAGACACCAACGTACAAAGAAACGTAAAGAAAAAACAACAACAATAACACAGAATTAAGAAAAGAAATAACAACAATAACAAAGAATTAAGAACAAAAACCACATATACAAAAATAGAGCCATCGGAAAAAGTACCGAAAATTATCCCTCAGTAAAAAAAAAAAAAAAAAAAAAAAAAAAAAAAAAAAACCCGGACAAAAGAGGTCTCAAGCGCATGACACCCCCCTCCCCTCCCCTCCCCTCGTGTCATGCACCCCCCCCCCCCCTGTCATGCGCTGTCAAGGTCAAGGCGAAGCGTGACTGCTTCTCTGCTCCCGATTTTCGAATTCTTTTGCCTTGTCTCTTATTCTTTATTCTGTATCTTTATTTTCCTTTCGTTGTCTCTCTTTTTTGCAATTCCTTCTTTCGTATTATTCTATTTCCTGCGGTTCCTTCTTCGTATTATTCTATTTTCTGCTGTTCCTTCTTCGTATCATTCTATTTTCTGCTGTTCCTTCTTTCGTATTATTCTATTCTCTGCAGTTCCTTCTTCGTATTATTCTATTTTCTAGATGTGATTCCTCTTTTTCTCTCTTTCCATTTTCTCTTCATCATTCCTTCTCTAACTTCTTGTTTCCTTTTTTCCCTTCTTCCCCTCCCCCTTTCTCCCTCCCTTATTCCCTCTGCCTCACCTCCTATATTCTCTCTATTTGCCATTTCTCCGTCTTTCTATTCCGCCCCCCCCCACCTCTCCCCTCCCTTTTACATGCTAACTCAACTCACTCCCTTACTTGTCCCTTCCCCCTCTCCTCCCTCACTTCCCCCTCCTCCCTCTTCCTCACCCCCTCCTCCCTCTCCCTCTCCTTCACCCCCTTCTCCCTCTCCCCTCACCCCCTCCTCCCCTCACCTCCCCTTCTCCCTCCTCCCTCACCTCCCCACCCCCTCCCTCCCTCTCCTTCACCTCCCCTCTCCTCCCTCTCCCTCTCACCACCTTCTTCCTCTCTCCTCTCCTTCACCTCAATCCCACCACCTCCCTCTCCTTCACCCCCTTCTCCCTCTCCCTCACCTCCCCCTCCTCCCTCTCCCCTTCACCCCCTTCTCCTTCTCCCTCTCTCCTCTCCCTCCCCTCCCCACCTCCCCACCCCACCCTCCCTCTCCTTCACCCCTTCTCCCTCTCCCTCACCCCCTCCCTCCCTCTCCTTCACCCCCTTCCTCCCTCTTCCTCTTCCCCTCTCTCCCTCCTCTCCTCACCCCCACCTCCCCTCTCCCTCACCCCCTCCTCCCACTCTCCTCCCTGCCTCACCACCTCCTCCTCTCCTCCTTCACCCCCTTCTCCCTCTCCCCTCACCCCCTCCTCCCTCACCTCCCTTCTCCCTCTCCCTCTCCCTCACCTCCCCACCCTCCCCTCCTCCCTCTCTCCTTCACCCCCCCTTCTCCCTCTCCCCTCACTCCTCCTTCTCTCCCCACCCCTCCCCTCCTCCCTCTCCCTTCACCCCCCTTCTCCCTCTCCCTCTCCCTCCCTCCCTCACTTCCCCCTCCTCCTCCCTCTCCCTCACCCCCTCCTCCCTCTCCTCTCACTCCCCTTCTCCTCTCTCCTCACCCCCTCCTCCCTCTCCTTCACCCCCTTTCTCCCTCTCCCTCACCCCCTCCTCCCTCACCTCCCCACCTCCCCTCCTCCCTTCTTTCACGGTCCCTCCTCGAAATCAATATCTTGCAAGACTAACGCTTCTAAAGAGAAAGAGAGAGAGAAAGAGAAAGAGAGAAAGAGAGAGAGAGAGAGAGAGAGAGAGAGAGAGAGAGAGAGAGAGAGAGAGAGAGAGAGAGAGAGAGAGAGAGAGAGAGAGAGAGAGAGATATAGAAAGAAAGAGAGAGAGAGAGAGAGAGAGAGAGAGAGAGAGAGAGAGAGAGAGAGAGAGAGAGAGAGAGAGAGAGAGGAGAGAGAGAGAGAGAGAGAGAGAGAGAGAGAGAGAGAGAAAGGAAGAGAGATAGGCGGGGGAAGGGAAGAGATGAAGAGACAAGAAGAAGGAGAAAGGAGAAGCAGACGGAAGGAAACGGAGGAGGAGAAGGGAGAGGGGGAAGTAGGGAGGGAGAAGGAGAGGAGAGGGGGAAGAAGGGAGGGAGAAGGGAGAGGGGGAAAGAAGGCAGGTAGAGGTAGAGGAAGGGGGGTGGGGGTGGGGGAGCTTGGAATGCATACGTTTGCGCGAAGAGGGGAGGAGGGGTGAGGGTCGGATGGGTACGAGGGGAGTAAATATTTACCCAGCGAGAGACGATCCAGCGCCTTCCCGAATCCACAGTCGTACCTACCCTCTGCCCTTACCCCTTCCCCCGCCCCTTTCTTCCCTCCGTCCCTCCCTCTAACCTTCCCTCCCCTCCCCTCCGTCCCTCCCCTTACTTCCTTCCGTCCCTCCCCTTCTCCTTCCTCCCTCCCCCTCCCCTCAAGTCCCTCCCTCTAACCTTCCCTCCTTCCCTTCCTTCCTTGCTTCCTCCGTCCCTCCCTCCCTCCCCTCCACTCCCTCCCTCCCCCTCCCCTCCACTCCGTCCTTCCATCCCTCCCTCCTTACCCATTTCCTTCCCTCCTATACGTGTGGGTAAAGGGAAGGGGGTGGAGGAGGGAATTATTTCCGTCTGCCTGTTTCTTTCTTCATTTTTTTCCTCCTTTTTGTTCTAGTGAGTGTGAGTGTGTGTGTGTGTGTGTGTGTGTGTGTGTGTGTGTGTGTGTGTGTGTGTGTGAGTGTGAGTGTGAGTGTGAGTGTGAGTGTGAGTGTGAGTGTGAGTGTGAGTGAGTGTGTGTGTGTGTGTGTGTGTGTGTGTGTGTGTGTGTGTGTGTGTGTGTGTGTGTGTGTGTGTGTGTGTGTGTGTGTGTGTGTGTGTTTGCATGCACACACATACGTATACATAAATATACATCTACTTTCTTAATTTCTTTCTCTCTCTCTCTCTCTCTCTCTCTCTCTCTCTCTCTCTCTCTCTCTCTCTCTCTCTCTCTCTCTCTCTCTCTCTCTCTCTCTCCCTATATATATATATATATATATATATATATATATATATATATATATATATATATATATATATATATCAATAAATATATATATATATATATATATATATATATATATATATATATATATATATATATTATGATGCTCCAGAAAGTAATCTAATATCGTCTCCTATTTAATTCAACAATACTGCAGATCATCCATTTAATAACACCGGCTGATCCTAAATTAAAAGCGCTTTAAAATTTAGATGTAATAACACCGAAATTCCTCCCTTGAGATAATATCCAAAGTTAAAATTAGCGTTGACGTCACATGATCAATGACGTCACTCGGTTAGATATCAACACCCCCTTACCTCTCTCTTTTCCTTCCTCTCTCTTTCTCTCTCTCTTTCACTTTCTCTCTCTCTTTCTCTCTCTCTTTCTCTTTCTCCATCTCTCTCTCTTTCTCTCTCTCTCTCTCTCTCTCTCTCTCTCTCTCTCTCTCTCTCTCTCTCTCTCTCTCTCTCTCTCTCTCTCTCTCCCTCTTTCTCTTTCTCTCTTTTCTTCTCTCTCTCTCTATCTCTCCATTTTTCGCTTACTTTCCTCCTTTACTTTATTTTCCTATTCTTATTCTTTGTATTTTCCCCTCCTTTCCACTTCCTCCTTTAAATGAATCCCTTCTCTCTCCCCTTCCTTATTCCTCTCCTTTATCTCATCCTCTCTCTTCTTTACGTCTATCTTCCATTCCCTTCCAGTTTTTTCCTCATGTCAGCGACGCGTCCTCCGCTCCCCTCTCCTCCCCTTCACTTTTCCCTTCCTTCCCTCTCTACCCTTCTCCCTCCCTCCCCAACCCCTCCCCCCATTTTCTTCTCCCTCACCACCAACCAACCAGCGAGGTAGATGGAGAAAAGATAGAGATGTTTACAAAGAGAGGACAACAAAAATAATGGTGGTGATGGTGATGATAATGGTGATGAGGTGGTGATGGTGGGTTTGGTGGTGATGATGCTGACAATGACGAGTACTGCTTAACAAATAACAAATATTTATTGCCAACAATAACAGAGACGCGACAGCTATAACGGCCACATCACCATAATACCAACACAGATATCAAAACAAAAAATACCCCCCCACCATTGTCCTCCCCCTCCCCCCGCCCGCCCACCTCCCTCACCCCATGAAAAACACGACAACAGAGAAACATGAAACAACCCCCACCCCACCTGTCCCCCCTCACCCCTCCCTAACCCCACCTCACCACCCAACCCCTCACCCCTCCCCAACCCCCCTCCCATCCCTCACCACCCCTTCCACCCCTTCCACCCCCCATCCCACCCCACCCCACCCTCCCAATCCCACCCCACCCTCCTTTGTCACGGGAGCCGACACCCTCTCCTGCATTGCCACTCATCTGCGCGCTCTGCATGACGCATGACAGTCTCTCTCTCGCCCTGTCATGACAGCTGCGACAATAACACGGGCGCTGAGCGTGTAATTGAAGAGTGATATTGCACGTACAGACAATTCTTGTTGCAAGCGCCGAGAGAAAAAATGGAGGGAGGGAGAGAGGGAGAGAGGGAGAGAGGGAGGGAGGGAGGGAGGGAGGGAGGGAGGGTAGGAGGGAGAGAGGGAGGGAGGGAGGGAGTATGGGAGGGAGGGAGAGGTTGGGAAAAGAGGAGGGAGGGAGAGACGGAAAGACGGAAGAGGGAGGGAGGGAGGGAGGGAGGGAGTGAGTATGGGAGGAGGGAGAGAGACGGAAAGAAGGGAGGGAGGGAGAGAGGGAGTATGGGAGGGAGGAGAGAGAGACGGAAAGAGGGAGGGAGGGAGAGAGGAGTATGGGAGGGAGGGAGGGAGGGAGGGAGGGAGGAGAGGAGGAGGGAGGAGGGAGGGAGAGAGAGAGGGAGAGAGAGAGAGAGAGAGAGAGAGAGAGAGAGAGAGAGAGAGAGAGAGAGAGAGAGAGAGAGAGAGAGAGAGAGAGAGAGAGAGAGAGAGAAAAGAGAGAGGCACAGAAACAGAGACAGAGAGAGAAAGAGAGAAATAGAAATATAAAGCTAGAGAAGAAAACGAGACACGCAAAAAAGAAAAAAAAAACACGGACTCACACGTAAAAGCCAAATATGATGTCAAACATACCAAAGAAATACACATTCGCCCTCTTCCCCCTCCTCCCTCTCCCCTCTAACCCCCTCCCTTCTTCCCCCTTTCCCCCTCGCTCACTCTCCCTTCTCTCCCCCTCTCCCCTCTCCCCTTCTCCCCCCTCTCCCCTACCCTCTCTCCCTTCTTCCCCTCCCTCACTCTCCCCTATCCCCTACCCTCCCCTTTCCCCCTCCCTCACTCTCCCCCCTCCCCCTTCTTCCCCTCTCCCCTACCCTCCTCCTTCTCCCCCTCTCCCCTCTCCCCACTCTCCCCCCTCCCCCTTCTCCCCTCGGTTCCGCATGACCTCCGCCCTGCGTGCCGAGAGAGCGCCCCTCCATTCGTCATGCGCATCTTTCTGGCCGCCCATGGATGAGCATCGGTTCATGACCTCGTGGGCGGGCGATACGCATCTGAAATGGAGGGAATGGGCGGGAGGGGGGGAGGTGGGAAGGGGGAGGGAGGGAGGGAGGGAGGGAGGAGAGAGAGGGAGGAGGGGAAAAGGAGGAATGGGGAAGGATGGGGGGAGGGAAGGCGAGGAGGAGGAGGAGGAGGAGGAAGAGAAAGAGGAGGAGGAGGAGGAAGATGAAGAAGAGGAGGCAGCGGCGGCACAGGAGGAGGTAAAGGAAGAGAAAGACGAGAAGAAGAAGAATTAGAATTAGAAAGACAATTAGCAAAATACAAAAACACCCAACCATCTCTTCCTCCATCTCTCCATCCCTTCACACACCCCTTTTATCCCACCAATTCTTTCCTTTTCCCCTCTCCATCTCTCTCTCCCTTTACTCCAAACAAAACCACGTGACCTTCCATCTTTAACAATAACCTTTCGACGTAAATGATTGTTAATTTACCTTTTTATTCCGTTTAATGTCACAGAGCCACGTACCTTGTGTCTATGGAACAACAAGGCGAAGGAGAAAAAGAAGGAAGAGGTGAGATAAAGGGAGGAGAAGAGAGAAAAGTAATAAGGGGAGAAATAAGAGAGAAAAAAGAGGGAAGGAGAAGAGTGAAAAGTAATAAGGGAAGAAAAGAAAGAGAAAAAAGAGGGAAGGAGATGGGAGAAAAGAAAGGGAAGAGAAAAGAGAGTAAAAAGGGGAAGAGAAGTGAGAAAAGAAAGAAGGGGAGAAAAGAGAGAGAAAAAAGAGGGAAGGAGATAAGCAGAAAATGAAGAATGGAAATAAGAGAGAGAAAAGAAAGAAGGGAAGAAATAAGAGAAAAAAAAAAGGGAAGGAGAAGAGAGAAAAGAAAGAAAGGAAGAAATAACGAGAGAGAGATAAGAAAGGAGATGAGAAAATGAAGAAGGGGGGAGGGAATGAGGAAGGAGAGGAAAATTGAGGAAGGAGAAAGACAGAGTAAGAAGAGAGAAAGGCAGGAAGGAGAGATAAAAGAGAAAGAAAGAAAAGGAGACAGAAAAGGAGGAAGAAGAGAGAAGAAGAAGAAAAAGA
>NC_091566.1:38769501-38779501 GCF_042767895.1 Penaeus vannamei | reverse complement strand
CCTCATCCACATACTTCTCCCTCATCCACACACGTCTTTCCCTCATCCACATACTTCTCCCTCATCCACACACGTCTTTCCCTCATCCACAACGCTCGCATCCGCACACATTTCTCCCTCATCCACACACGTCTTTCCCTCATCCACAACGCTCACATCCACACACATGTCTCTCCTTCATCTACAACATACAACATCCACCCACATATTTCTTCCTCATCCACCCACGTCCTATCCACATATTTCTCCCTCATCCACACACGTCTTTCCCTCATCCACAACATACATGTATCCACATTTTCATCCACATATTTCTCCCTCATCCACACCCATATTTCTCCCTCATCCACACACGTCTTTCCCTCATCCACAACGCTCACATCCACACACATGTCTCTCCCTCAGCCACAACATACAACATCCATCCACATTCTCATCCACATATTTCTCCCTCATCCACCCACGTCCTATCCACATATTTCTCCCTCATCCACACACGTCTTTCCCTCATCCACAACACTCACATCCACACACATGTCTCTCCCTCATCCACAACATACAACATCCACCCACATTCTCATCCACATATTTCTCCCTCATCCACACACGTCCTATCCACATATTTCTTCCTCATCCGCACATATTTCTCCCTCATCCACATTATTCTCATCCACACACATCTCTCCCTCATCCACTCATCCAAACATCTATCTCCTTCATCTGAAAACACACTCGTACACGCCCATACACCCTCACCCACACACACTTACATCTCACTCATCCACACCACCAACCCATCTAAACACATCCGCACACAGATGCTCTCATCCCTCTCAAACAAACAAAAAAATCCACAAAAATCCACACACAAAAACTCACAAATATCCACGCACAAACCCACAAATATCCACACATACTTTCAAAAATACTGTACATCCAAAAATACCCACAAATAAATCCAAGAATACTGTACACCCAAAAATACCCACACATACAACCAAAAATATCCACACATATCCACACGCAAATCCACAAATATCCACTTTCACCCCCTCCCCCTCCCCCCCTCTACCAATATATCACCGCGCACTGTACAGGTATCCAGGACTCTCCCAGTTCACCCGCACGCCCATCCACACGCCCATCCGCCCGCCCATGGCCTTTGAGCGGATGGATTTAACGAGGTATGAGTCGTCCCACGCCCATTTCCTAGGCACCCACATCCCCCACCTGGTTTATGTGTTTGTTTGTGTGTGTGGGGGGGGGGGTACGTGTGTGTGTGTGTGTGTGTGTGTGTGTGTGTGTGTGTGTGTGTGTGTGTGTGTGTGTGTGTGTGTGTGTGTGTGTGTGTGTGTGTGTGCGTGTGTGTGTGTGCGTGCGTGTGTGTGCGTGCGTGCGTGCGTGCGTGCGTGCGTGCGTGAGTGCGTGTGTGTGTGTGTGTGTGTGTGTGTGTGTATGTGCGTGTGTTTATGTCCGTGTGTATGTGTGTGTGTTACCCGCGCATGTATGTTTTTGCATACATTAACGTAAAAAAAACACTTAACACAAACAAAGAAACAAACAAACAAATAACTAGAGCGACCTATAAGCCCCATCCACCAAAACAAAGGATAAAAAAAACAATATATAACAAGACAACATAGGCCTACCCTAGCCCATTCCACGAAAAAAAAAAAAAAATAACCGAGCCAAAAAAAAATTTAAATTTCGGGACAAAAATCCTGAGAGGACTTGTTCGAACGCTTTCATATTTGGCCTCAGTGGGTGTTTTATTAGAATACTTGTCAAGGTCGATTTTGGTTCACGTAGGACACTTTCTAGGTTAAGTTAGAGCTTAAATTTTGGCGCGGTGGAGTGGAATAAATTATTACTACTGCGATATCTTCTTCTACGACTGCTACTACTACTACTACTACTACTACTACTGCTGCTGCTACTACTATTGCTGCTAGTACTACTACTACAATAATAACTGCTATTAACAATGTTACTAATACTATTACTGCTGCTTTTACTACTACAACAACAATAACTATTACGACTGCCTATGCTGTTACTAGTACTACTGCCACTACAAAAGCTACTACTACTACTACTACTACTACTATCATTACCATAACTAGTACTACTACTACCACAGCTACTACTAATACTCCTACTACCACTACTACTACGACTACAGCTACTCCCCCCCCCCCCATCCCTCCCCCTGTCCGCGTCTCCCCGCCCTCCCACCTTCACCCTTCCATCCCCACCTCCCCTCTCCCCACCCCTCACCCCGCCCTCCCACCTTCACCCTTCCATCCCCACCCCCCCCCATCCCCATCTCCACCTCCCCCCCCCACCCACTCGGCAGGGAACGACTTGTAAAAACACGACCCAGATTTATCCAGATTTATTCGAACACCTTTTCTTTCTTCTTTTCTTTCTTTGTCCTTCTTCTTCTCTTCCTTTCTTCTTCTTATTCTTCGATTTGTTTCTCCTTCACTTCTCTCCAGATTAATCTTCTTTCTCTTCTTTCTTCTATATTCACCTTAATTCTTTATTCTTCTTATTTATTCTCATTTATTTATTTATTCATCATTTATTTCTTTCTTCACCTTCTTCTTTATTATTCATTCTTCCTTCTCCTCTTTTATTCTACCCTACGGCCCTTGTTAAAACACAAACATAAAATATGACGATGACGATGTTAATTAATCACTGCCTCTGAAAGGGAGGTTATCCTTTTTGGCAGCGTTGGTTTGTTAGTTCGTTTGTCTGTTCGTTAGCAGGATAACTCAAAAAGTTATAGACAGAATTATATGATTTTTTTAAAACCAAAAGTGTGTCTTTTTTTGGTAGTGATCCGGAGCCTAAAATTTTTTAAAGGGATTCATTAGCATTGCGAAGTTGGGGCAATTTTTGGGGGCATTTGAATTATCATTATTATTATTATTATTATTATTATCATTATTATTATTGTTGTTGTTAATATCATTGACCCTATTTCCTAGATGGTTCTAGTTATCAATATTATCATTACTGTCACCGTCAGTGACAATGTCATTATTACCATCATCGCTTTCATTATCATTATTGACATTATCATAATTATCATAATCATCGCTATTATTTCCAGGTCATGGTGGACAATTTGTGATAATATCAAAGATAAGAATAATATTACCAACTAAGATTTTTTAAATGACATTGAAAAATTTACAAACAAAAACAAAAAGGAAACCTTAAAACATACAAAGAAAAAAAAATGAAACTGAGATTGAAAAAAAAAGTGAAAGCATGGAATGGAGACATAAACAAAATCGATAAAAAAAACACACCTTTAAAGATATAATTCCTAAGAGTGAACAAAATAATTTAAATAAATAATAATTTAAAGATATAATTTCAGGGTTAAAAAAAATAGCAACAACAGTAAAACTTCACAATAAACATTAGCCAAGCCAAAACATCTTGCTTGGGAAAGTCTTGCTCTTCGCGCTAATGTAAATTCAGATCGTTAAACTTTCCCGAGTCGAAATTAACGTTACCGAATTCTACAAAACAAATAAATAAAATAAAGAGAAGAAAGAAAATGGCCGCGGTATGCAAATGGAGTTACCAAATCGAGTGGCTTGGAAGTGCAAAGAAGTGGGGAAGCAATGCTGGACTTTCTCTATTTACGCGGAAGTTCATTTGGCCGAGACGGACGAATAGAAAAGGAGGGATGAAGGAAAGGGGGGAAGAGAAGAAATGAGAAAGGAGGGAGAGGAGGAGGAGGAGGAGGAGGAGGACGAGGAGGAGGAGGAGGAGGAGGAGGAGGAGGAGGAGGAGGAGGAGGAGGAGGAGGAGGAGGAGGAGGAGGGGGAGGAGGAGGGGAGGAGGAGGTGGAGGAGGAGGGAGGAGGAGGAGGAAGGAGGAGGAGGAGGAGGAGGAGGAGGAGGAGGGAGGAGGAGGGGGAGGAGGGGAGGAGGGGGAGGGGGGGAGGAGGGAGGTGGAGGAGGAGGAGGAGGAGGAGGGGGAGGAGGAGGAGGAGGAGGAGGGAGGGTGGGGAGGAGGTGGAGGAGGAGGAGGAGGGAGGAGGAGGGAGGAGGAGGAGGAGGAGGAGGAGGAGGAGGGAGGAGGAGGAGGGAGGAGGAGGGGGAGGAGGAGGAGGTGGAGGAGGAGGAGGAGGAGGAGGAGGAGGGAGGAGGTGGAGGAGGAGGAGGAGGAGGAGGAGGAGGAGGAGGAGGAGGAGGAGGAGGAGGGAGGAGGAGGAGGAGGAGGAGGAGGAGGAGGTGGAGGAGGGAGGAGGAGGAGGAGGAGGAGGAGGTGGAGGAGGAGGCAGAGGAGGAGATTAGAGGGCGGAGGAGGAGGAGGAGGAAGAGGAGGAGGAGGAGGAGGAGGAGGAGGAGGAGGAGGAGGAGGAGGAGGAGGAGGAAGAAGAAGAAGAAGAAGAAGAAGAAGAAGAAGAAGAAGGAGAAGAAGAAGGAGGTGGTGGAGGAATAGGAGGAGGGAAAGAATCGAAGGAGGAAGAGGAGGAGGTGAATGAAGAGGAGGTGGAGTAAGTTATATGTATATATATATATATATATATATATATATATATATATATATATATATATATATATATATATATATGAGAGAGAGAGAGAGAGAGAGAGAGAGAGAGAGAGAGAGAGAGAGAGAGAGAGAGAGAGAGAGAGAGAGAGAGAGAGAGAGAGAGAGAGAGAGAGAGAGAGAGAGAGAGAAAGAAAGAAAGAAAGAAAGAAGAGAGAGAGAGAGAGAGAGAGAGAGAGAGAGAGAGAGAGAGAGAGAGAGAGAGAGAGAGAGAGAGAGAGAGAGAATCGAAAGGAACCACCAGGGAGAAGTTATGGGTCCATCTCGCCGGGGGTCTGAGCGCGTGGAGGGAGGCGAGGGAGGGGGGGGGGGGTCAGTCCAAAATACAGGTCCCTCCCGCTGGTTATGGAAATGCGTCATGTCCAGTCCGGGTCCCTCGCCTTGTTAAATAGCTTCATCAGGTCTACACGTGACCCGGGCCGGACTCACCGGGGTTTCGACATGAAATGGATTCTGATATGGAATAATGTGTGTTTGTTAGTTTGTTTGCATGTGTGTGTGCGTGTGTGTCTGAATGAGTGTGTGAGTGAGTGTGACAAACGTAGTCTCATACATGACGAGGCTTTACCTTGCGTGATCCGCGTCGAGGAGCTCCTTCACCTCCTCCGGCAGGTGCTGCAGGACGTGGCCGTCGGGACCGACCTCGTGGCAGGAGCAGAAGCACATCTCCTCCTCCTCCTCCTCCTCCTCCTCCTGCGCCTCGCTCTCCGTGGCGCTGCTCTCGCTGATCATGCTCTCGCAGTTGGCGCCGCTCTGCGCCTCGTCGGCGTCGTCGGCGCGCTCCTCCGTGCGCTCCGCGACGCCCTCGGCCCGGCGCTGGCACTTGCACGTGCACAGGATGTTCTTCTTGATCCACTCCTCGTCCACCGTCGGGCCCTTCGGCGCCCCGTCGCCCTCCTCGGCGCCGCCCGCCCCTGCGCCCTCCGGCCTCGCGACCTGCTCCTCTGCGCCCGTCGCGGGCTCGCCTCGCGCCTTCGCCTGCGCCTCAGTGGTCGCGGCGGCGGAGGTCAAGGAGGAGGACGGGGAGGCAGGGGCAGCGGGGGGGCAGGGCGGCGGCGGGGCGGCGCCTGGCATCCCGCGGTAGGCGGTGGGGCAGTGCCACGAGGCCGCGCGCACGTGGCGCCTGAGGAAGCCCGGGTTGGCTTCGCTGATGCTGAAGTAGCCGCTGTCGCTGTCCCTGACGCCGCCCGCGCGAAGGTCGTCCCCGTCGAAGGAGCTGCAGGGCGAGGCGGAGCGCGTGCTCGGGCCGCTCTCGTCGCTGCCGGCGATGCGGGCGGCCAGCCTGCTGTGCGTGGCGCTGTACACGTCGCACAGGAAGTTCCTGCCTCTGCTCACGAAGTCACTGCCCTTGCTGACGATGTTACTGCCCTTGCTGACGAAGGTGCTGAGCTTCCCCCGGAGGCTCCCCGTGCGAAACAGGCCGACGTCGCTGGCCTCGGCCGCAGGGTGGCAGCGGGTGTCAGCTTCCACGTCAGCTGCGGCGGCGCCCGCCCCAGCTGCCGCCGCTGATGAGCTTTGCAAGGTGGCTTCGGCTGAGTCAGCCTCGGCGTCGCTGTGTGCAGTGTCGCCCGCCGCGGCGCCCTTCGACGTGTTCTTGATCACCAGCGTGTTGTTGTTGTAGCTGACGAGCCGCGTCTGCACGCTGATCTTGTAGAACTCGCGCTCGTCCTCCGCCTTGTCGGCCTCGCACACGTCCTTGTCGGCGTCCACGGCCGGAGGCGCCTTGGCCGCCGGGGAGCCGTCGCTCACGCGCTCGCGCACCTTCTGGATCACCTCCGCCGGCGACGGCAGCCTCGCCGCCTCCGGCTCAGCTTTCTTTGGCTTCGTCCTCGCCGCGGGCGCCTCCTGCGGCGTCGGGGGCTTTTCGGCCGTCCTGACGCGGCGCTCGGGAGGCGCACTCGGGTCGCCGGTGGCCCTGTCCCTCCTGCTGGGGGCCGACTGCTCCCTCGCCGCCTGTCGTTGCCTGGCCGGCGCCTCCGAGGGCGTCCGCGGGGAGGAGGGCTCGCCTCTGCCGTCAATCTTGGCCGGAGTGACGCCCAAGGTGGCCGGGCGCGGGGCAGCCTCGCCCGCCCGGTGAGAGGGGCGTGCGGGGGCGCCCACGCTCGCCCGCACCGGAGGGTCGTCGAGGTCCTTGTCGACCGACTCGGGGATGTTCTCCTGCGCCAGCTTCTCGGCGGACGAGTCGACCTCCTCGTCGCTCTTGGGGGCGGGGGGGACGCCCCTGCCGCCGCCCCCGCCGACCAGGGCTCGCTTGTTGCTCGCGTCCCCTCGGCTGCCCTCGCCGCCGCCCCTCGCCGGGCTGCCGTCCCTCCTCCTGCCCTGCGAGCTCGTCTTGCGGGCGCTCTGGCCGCTCCTCTCCTGGGGGCTCCTCCGGCCGCCCTTCTGGGGACTGCGGTCGCGGGGCCTGTGTCCGGCGGGCCCCTTGTTCGAGTCCACCTTGGACAGCCTCTCGAAGACGTCGGCGCGCCGGGGGCCGTCGCCGCCCGGACTGGCCTTCTTCTCCAGGCGGTTGTTGGCGGCCTTGGAAGGACTGGAGTCGCGCTTCCTCCTCCGGGCGTCCGCCAGGGAGTCCTTCTCGACGCCGCCGAGGCTGCTCCTCATCACGGAGCTCGACGTCTGCCGCAGGTACGACTTCTTCCCCTGCGACCTGCCGGACGACCCCTGCAGACCCTTCTCCAGCTCCAGCGTCAAGGACTTGGACATGTAGGACGACGAGGAGGGAGGAGGCCGCTTGGAGGGCGCCGTTCCGCTCGAAAGCTGCTTCGCGAGCTCCTGGTTCCTGCGGTCGTGGTCCTGCTTGGCGCGGAGGGGCCGCACGGGGCCGCCCTCCGACAGCCGGTTGTCGCGGCGCGTGCCCATCCCGGCGCGGGCGGGCGCCTCTTCGGGTTCCTTCAGACAAACAACGAAAGAGACTTGACGACGCCTGGGACTCACATGGCAGCGCCACCGAGATCAACACTCCAACAGCTGTCTATTTATAAATCTTTTTCTCTTTTTTTCTTCACCACCACTGATAAAAAACGTTATCTCTGATCAATATTTTCTTTTCTCTGATATACGTTAACACCTGCAAAACAAAAATCACAACACGGTTATCGACAACCCAAAAATTACGCCAAACGCAATGCCCTTTTAAACCACGCAAAAAAAAGGTAAAGAAAAAATCGCGACGACCTCCACGCAACGACTTGGCAGGTCGTCCTCCCTCCCGCCGGCCGGCCCACGTCGCGAGTGCAATGTTGAGTCGTCGGGGGAATCGGGGAAAGGGGGAGGGGAGGGGGGCAAGGGGGAGGGGAAGGGGAAGGGGAGGGGAGGATATAGAGGGGAAGAGGGGAGGGGAGGATATAGAGGGGAAGAGGGGAGGGGAGGATATAGAGGGGAGGGAGGGGAGGATATAGAGGGGAAGGGGGTAGGGGATATGTGGGAAGGGGGGTGAAGGGAGTATGAAGGGAGAGTATGGATGAACGGGGAAGGGGAGAAGAGGACATGAGGGGAAGGGGAGGAGAGGAGAGGATATGAGGGGAAGGGGAGGAGAGGACATGAGGGGAAGGAGAGGATATGAGGGGAAGGGGGAGGGAGGGAGGAGAGGGTATGAGGGGAAGGCGCGCATTGAAGGGTCAGAGACCATCTGTAGCCCCCCTCTCCCCTCCCCCTGGACTATCAATGTCGAATCATCAATGGCTTCCTGGACGTAATAATAAGGATAATCACATACGGCTTGCTGAGTGTGTGTGTGTGTGTGTGTGTGTGTGTGTGTGTGTGTGTGTGTGTGTGTGTGTGTGTGTGTGTGTGTGTGTGTGTGTGTGTGTGTGTGTGTGTGGTGTGTGTGTGTGTGTGTGTGTGTGTGTTTGTGTGTGTGTTTGTGTGTGTGTGTGTGTGTGTGTGTGTGTGTGTGTGTGTTTTTGTGTTTCAATGTGTGTTTGTGCTTCCAACCGTGTACGTGTCCGAACATACATACACATCTCTAAACACCAGTACGCGTACCTACACACTTGTCAAAAACGTGAGAACTGAATACACACACACACACACACACACACACACACACACACACACACACACACACACACACACACACACACACACACACACACACACACACACACACACACATGCACACACACTCAACTTGACATCAGATGCATCAATACCACAGCTCTTTCTCTCTCTCTCTCTCTCTCTCTCTCTCTCTCTCTCTCTCTCTCTCTCTCTCTCTCTCTCTCTCTCTCTCTCTCTCTCTCTCTCTCTCTCTCTCTCTCTCTCTCTCTCTCTCTCTCTCTCTCTCTCTCATGCCCATTTTCTCTTTAATTTCGATTTTATCATTATCATCAATTTTCTATTAGCTTTATCTTCTTAACCTTCCATGTTAGGTGTATCCTTTTCCCTCTTTATTTATTTTCTTCTGTTTCTTTTGACACCGATGAGTTTTCCGGCCCCCACGTATATCCTTTCACCCTTTCCCACTTCTGCGAATCGTAAATTTCAAAACACTTGAGTTACTGTCAGCTGTGAGATCATAAGGGTTACGTAATGTTTCTGTTGTTGTATAAAGAAAAATATAAAATATGACATTGTATTTATAAATTCAAGTACTGTTAAGAATGATACGAACAAAAAATAAAAAGATATCGTTAATACTATAACAAACAAATGAAAATCACCGAATACAAACAAGATTCAAACAAAAACAAACATTAAAAAAAATACAAATCATCACAAACAATACCCCGCAACACACATTCGAAAAAATAGAAAAATAAATAAAACAAAATAAATATCCACACAACACCCCCTCCCCCCCATACACATTTGAAAAAGAAAAAAAAACTATTCACACACAAAACAAATCGAAATCTTTCCCGCGCACTCCTCAGTAACTCTGTATAAGGGTACACTCCAACGCACACGAACACCAGCGCGGTACGTAACACACTAAGGGAGGCTCATCACCCTTTCCCAGACACGCACAACTCTAAAACACCTGACTTCCGCGAGACCGAGTTGGAGGGGAGGAGGGGGGAGGGGTAGAGAGAGGAATGGGGGGAGGAGGGGGATAGAGCGTAGAGGGAGGGAGAGGATGGGGGGTGAGGAGGGAAGGAAGGGAGGGGGAGGAGGGAGGAAAGGGGGTAGAGAGAGGAGTGAAGAGAGAGATGGAAAAGGCGGGAAGGTACAAGAAAGGAAAGAGAGGGAAAGGCAGAAGAGGGGGGGAAGAGGCAAAATAGAAGAAATGTAAGAAGAGACAGAAAATACGAAATGAAACAAACGAGAAACCAAACAACATGGAAAGTTAAGGAAGTAAAGAAGAGAAGAGAGAAAGAATGAGCAAGCGGTAGGAAGACAGGAGGAGGAATGGGGGTAAGGGGGAAGAGTAGGAGGACGAGGACGAGGACGAGGAAGAGGAGGAGGAGGTTCAGGTAAA
>NC_091566.1:38762001-38764501 GCF_042767895.1 Penaeus vannamei | reverse complement strand
CCCGACTTCCTCCCCACCAACCATACCCCCCTCTAGGACCCCCCACCCCCACCCCGCCCTCTCCCCAGTGTCCTGACGTGGTGGGCGGGGATCGGCAATCCTTCGTGGGCGGCGGTGGGCGCCTTATAGGGCCGTGGAAGCAGAGAGAGGCAGGGTGTTGGGCCGGGGGGTGGGGGTGGGGGGGTAGCGGATAGGGGGTGAGGGGAGGGGGATAGGGGGCACTGGGCATTGGGCTGGGAGTAAGGGGAAGGGGGAGGGGTAGCGGATAGGGGGGAGAGAGGGAGAGAAGAACCAAATGGAGAAAATGGAGGAGAGAAGGAGGAGGAAAGGGAGGGAGGGAGGGAGGGAAAGAGAGAGAGGTAGGGAGGGAGGGAGGGAGGGGATGGAGGGAAGAAAGCACACGCCCTGACAATGGATGACATGTTCAAATGACTGGGAGGTAGGGAAGCAGTGAGTGAGGGAGGGAGGAAGAAGGGAGAAAGAAGAGAGGAAGAAGAGAAAAAGAAGGGAGGAAGAGAGGAAAAAGGGAGGAAGAAGAAAGGAAGAAGAGAGGAAAAGTAAGGAGAGGGGGAAGAAGAGGGGAAGGGGGAATAACAGGGGGAGGAAGATGAGAGGAAGAGAGGAAGAGAGGGTGGAGAAAGGGGAAGGAAGAGTGGAAGGGGATGGGGGGAGGAAAACACGTGCTATCTCTGCTTTGTTCGGAAAAAAAGGGTTGGGTTGTGAAGTTATGGTAATGATGATGGATATAATGACAACATAACACGTACCCGCACAACCAGGCGAAAGAGAGAAGATAATAAGAAAAATAAAATAAAGGAAGACAGAAAGACGGCAGTAACGTGAAAATTAGTGAAAATAAGAAAGAAAGTAAGAATAAAAGAAAGAAAGAAATGAAAAGAAAATGACAGGAAAAAAATAACAAACTTACAAAATAGAAATCGTCGAATCGGATCATAAAAAAAATATCCAAAGATAACAAACAAATAAAGAAAACAACAACAACAACAACAACAAAAACGTAAATAGAAAAATAAAACGACAAAAGCAACACTAATATTTATCCAAAACGCCACAGGATTTCAAAATAACAATCGTTTTTATTATCATTATTTTTTCACAACCGACCACGTTAATGACAGTCTTCTGGGGGTTGTGGGCGGCCCGTGACACCTTTCGTGGGCGGCTCCATGGTGCTTTAAGGGCTGTGCGAATACCTTTTAACGACCCCCACCTGCCGGCGCGGGCGTGTGGGCGGGCGGGCGGGCGGGCGGAAATCTCCTTAGCAAAAGTGCGGGCGGTTTGGCGAATGTGATTTTTACCGCCCATGCGAAGCCCTCCCTTGGCCTCCTCTGTTTATCCTTCTCCTTCTCCTTCTCCTTTGCTTTGCTATTCTCCCATTCTTTTTTTTTTCCTTCTCCTTCTCCTTTCGTTTGCCATTCTCCCATTTTTTTTTTTAATTCCTTCTCCCTCTCTTCATTTTCTCTTTTTTTTCTCTCTTTTCATTCTCCTCTTCCTTTTTCTTTCCCCGTCTCGCCCCTCCTCCTTCTTCTTCTTCTTCTTCTTCTTCCTCCTCCTCCTCCTCCTCCTCCTCCTCCTCCTCCTCCTCCTCCTCCTCCTCCTCCTCCTCCTCCTCCTCCTCCTCCTCCTCCTCCTCCCTTCCCCCTTCCCCCTTCCCCCTCCTCCTCCTCCTCCTCCTCCCCTTCCTCCTCCCTCCTCCTCCTCCTCCTTCCCTTCCCCCTCCTCCCCCCCCCACCCCCTCCCCTCCCCCTCCCCTTCCCCTACCTCCTTCCATTCCTCCTCCTCACCCTCCTCCTCCCCTTCCTCCTCCTCCTCCCCCTCCTCCTCCTCCTCTTTCCCCCCCTCCTCCTCCTCCTCCCCCTTCCCCTTCCCCTCCTCCTCCTCCTCCTCCTCGTCTTGCCCTTTCCTTGGCTGAACTTCCCGCCGTCAGATCCCCCCAAGACGACCTCTTTCATAAGGTCACGAAGAAGAGCAATTCTAAGATTTTGCGTTTCTTAATTAATGAGAATTTGTGAGTGAGTGATTCGGTGAGTGAATGAATGAATGAGTGAGTGAGAGCCAGAGAGATTGAGAGAGAGAGAGAGAGAGAGAGAGAGAGAGAGAGAGAGAGAGAGAGAGAGAGAGAGAGAGAGAGAGAGAGAGAGAGAGAGAGAGAGAGAGAGAGAGACCTTCGTTGTTCTTAATCTCTCTTTCTCTCACTCTCTCCCTCTCCTCCCACCCTCCTTCCCACCCACCCTCCCTCCTTCCCACCTCCTTCCCTCCCTCCATCCCTCCCCTTCCCTCCTTCCCTCCATCCCCCCTCCCTCTCCCCTTCCCTCTCACCCTCCCTCCCTCCCCCTCCCTCCATCACCCCCAAACGCCAAACAGGAAACTTTGCACAAACCCAATTCCATCAGTCTAAACAAATGAGGAATAAAAAGAGAATAAAAGGTCAAGCGCTTTCGAGATACCGTGAGGAAGATTTCGCAAAATATATATACAT
>NC_091566.1:38754501-38759501 GCF_042767895.1 Penaeus vannamei | reverse complement strand
CTCTAGATAGATAACAGAAACAGACAAGATATGATGAAGTAGATAAACATGCAGACACATAAACATACACAGGCATATCGACAGACAGACAGACAGACAGACGGACAGATAGACACAAAGACGGACAGACACCCTAAACAGACAGACAGACAGACAAACGGAAAGACAGACAGACAGACAAACAGACAGACAGCCTAAACATGCAAACAGCCTCAACAGCCATACAGACGGACAGACAGCCTAAACAGCCATACAGCCCAAACAGACAGACAGAAGGAAAGACAGCCATACAGACATCTAGACAAAGCGAGAGAGCACCAAGAGGATGCGGAAAGACACGCAAAAACAACCCAATCAGGAGAGACTTCGACTCCGAATAAATGTTTACGCTCCGCCCTCCAAGCGGCCACTGAGCGAGGGAAGGTCTAATTGCATCCTTTGGGAGGAGGAGGAAGGGGGAAGGGGAGGAGGAGGAGGAGGAGGAGGAGGAGGAGGAGGAGGAAGGGAGGGGGAAGGGAGGAGGAGGTGGAGGGAGGAGGAGGAGGAAGGGTGGAGGAGGAGGAAGGGGAAGGAGGAGGGAGGGAGGAGGAGGAGGAAGGAGGAAAGGGGGAGGTTGGGGGAGGAGGAAGGGAGGAGGAAGGGAGGAAGGGGAAGGAGAGGAGGAGGAGGAAGGGAAGGGGGAGGAAGGGGGAGAGGAGGAGGGGGAGGTGGGGGGAGGAGGAAGAGGAAGGGGGAGGGAGGAGGGAGGAAGGGGGGAGGAAGGGAGGGAGGTGGGGGAGGAGGAGAGGAGGAGGAGGAGGGAGGGAGGAGGTGGAAGGGAGGAAGGGGGAGGAGGGAGGGAGGAGGAGGAGGAGGGGGAGGAGGAAGGGTGGAGGAGGAGGAAGGGGAAGGGAGGAGGAGGTGGAAGGGGAGGAGGTGGGGGAGGAGGAGGAGGGGGAAGGGGAGGTGGGGGAGGAGGAGGAGGAAGGAAGGGGGAGGAGGAGGAGGAGGAGGAAGGGGAGGAGGGGAGGATGATAAGGAGGATGAGGAGGGGAAGGCAGAAGAGGAGGAGAATCAAAAAGAGGCGACAACGGAACAGGAACAGAAAGAACGACAAAAAATCAGAAGAAAAAAAAAACAAAAAAAAACGAAAAGATAAAAAAAGAAACAGACAGAAAAAATAAGACCTATATCCATCCCATGCGGTCGAGACACCAACCCAACCACACGGGACGGGTATATATCCTTTTTCTCCCCCTGATCCACGAGGGCATTTTGCGGTCGTGTATGGCAAGTCGACTCCATTTTATATATATATATATATATATATATATATATATATATATATATATATATATATATATATATATATATAGATAGATAGATAGATAGATAGATAGATAGATAGATAGATAGATAGATAGATAGATAGATAGATAGATAGATAGATAGATAGATATAGATAGATAGATAGATAGATAGATAGAGAGAGAGAGAGAGAGAGAGAGAGAGAGAGATAGAGAAAAAGAGAGAGAGAGAGAGAGAGAGAGAGAGAGAGAGAGAGAGAGAGAGAGAGAGAGAGAGAGAGAGGGAGAGAGAGAAAGAGAGAGAGATATTTTTTATCTTTTTCTGAACCGATTCCTACCATTTCACACTAGGGCGTATCCTTTGGGGGGGGGGAGGGGGGAGGGAAGGGATATGGGAGGGAATGGAAGAGGAGGAGGGAGGGAATGGAAGGATAGGAGGGAAGGAAGGAGAGGAGGAAGGGGGAAGGAAGGAGAGGAGGAAGCAAGGAAAGGAGGAAGGGGTGGTCCTTGGGGGGGGGGGGTATGGGAGGAAATGGAAGGGAGGAAGAGAAGGAAGGAAGGAAAGGAGGGAAAGGAGGAATGGGTGCTCCTTGGGGGGGATGTGGGAGGGAATGGAAGAGGAGGAGGGAGGGGGAAGGAAGGAGATGAGGAAGGGGGAAGGGAATAAAAAGGGAGAGGAGATAAGATAATGAAGATTGAACTGGGAGAAAAAGAAGGAAATGAGGCAATGGAGATGAGTGAAGAAAGGAATGGAGGAGGAGGAAGGAGGAAGGGAATAAAAAAGACTTGAAGACTGAACTGGTATAAAAAAAGAGAAGAAAATGAGACAATGGAAAGATGAGAGACGAAACAGACCTACCTAGACAAAAAAAAAAAAAAAAAAAAACTAAAGCAAAAAATGCAAAAAAGAAAGAACGAAAGAAAGAAAGAAAGAAAACAACAAGATCGAGCAGAGTCAGGAACAGGATCACGAATACGAAAATTATCGCTTAAAGGACATTGATAACTGAAAGGGCAGGGGGTAGGGGGAGGAGAGGGGGGGAGGAGGGTAGGAGTGAGATGGGGGGGGAAGGGGGAGGGAAGAGAGGAGAAGGGAGAGAAGGAACGAGGAAAAAGAGAAGGGAGGAGAAGTGGGGCGGTAAGAGATAAGAAGAGGGAAGGGAACGAGGGAGAAAGGAGGAAAGAGGGAAGAAGAAGGAGGAAGGAGGAAGGAAGGAAGAAGAGAGAGGGAAGGGAGGAGAATGGGGGAAGAGGAGGAAGGAGTTAGAAACGAGGAAATAGAGAGAAAGGAGACTGGGAAAGGGGTATGAAGGGGACGAAGAGGGAAAGGAGAAGAAAAGGGGAAGAAAAGCAGAAGAAGGGATAGAGAAAAGGCGAATGACGAGGGAAATTAAGAGACGAAAGAGAAAACGAAAGTGAGAAATGAAGAACAAAGAAAGACGAGAAGAGAGAGAGAGAAAAAAAACAGGGAGAGAGGACAGAGATACCAAGACAAAGAGAAGGAGAGAAAGAAAAAAGATTCAAGAAAGGGTGAGAATAAGAAGGATAAGAAGGGGAGAGAGAAGTGGGAGGTGGGGGTGGGGGTGGGGGGGTGGAGGGAGGGGCAAATAATCGCATTGGTTCTACGGATTGCGAAAAGGGGGGGGAGGGGGAGGGGGCGGGGTATCAAACGAGGGTACCGAATCGGGGTATGGAAAGGTATCGATAAGTACAGTATAAATAACGATAAATAATCAAAAGCAGATAAAAATAGGGATAAATACATAAAATGGTTTTGGAAACGTGGCCTAAATAGTGTCAATAACATTTATAAAGAAAAGAGAAAGTAGGCCTATAGTATAAACAACAATAAAGTAAGGAATATGATAAATAAATATACATATAAATATATATAAGCATAAGAAGCAAAAAGAGACAAGAAAAGAAAAGAAAAGAAAATGAAAAAAATATAAATCAGCAAAAAGACAAAAAAAAAAAAAAAACGAGAAGAAGAAAAGAAAAGAAAATATAATAAAAAGAAAATAAAAATACAAAACTCGACCCAAACACACAACCCAAATGAGCCAACGAAGCACAAAAAAAAAGAAAGAAAAAGAAAGAAAATAGAGAGACAAAACTAGAACCAAATGAGCCAACGAAGCACAAATGGATAAACTATACGAATAAAAAGAGCCAACAGAGAGACAGACACACGGTTACGAAGAGAGACGATCGCGAAACCTTCCTTTGTCTCTCTCTCTCTCTCTCTCTCTCTCTCTCTCTCTCTCTCTCTCTCTCTCTCTCTCTCTCTCTCTCTCTCTCTCTCTCTCTCTCTCTCTCTCTCCTCTCTCCCTCTCCCTCTCCCTCTCCCTCTCCCTCTCCCTCTCCCTCTCCCTCTCCCTCCCTCTCCCTCTCCTCTCCCTCTCCCTCTCCCTCTCCCTCTCCCTCTCTCCTCTCCCTCTCCTCTCCCTCTCCCTCTCCCTCTCACTCTCCCTCTCCCTCTCCCTCTCCCTCTCTTTTGCTCAGGATGCTGAAAATAGAGAAGGAAATTCGGGGAAAAGAATTATCGGAGGCGCTTCCTCGGATTATAACGAAGTGACGTCTTGCTATTTCCGTTCGTTAAACCCTTCGTCGAATCGCTTCCTCCGCTTCCTTCTTTGTTTTTGTTTTTCTTTCCTTCTCCTATTCCTTTCCGGTTCCGTCTTTTATTCTTTCCTTCTGCTATTCCTTTCCGGTTCCGTCTTTTATTCTTTCCTTCTGCTATTTCTTTCCGGTTCCGTCTTGTCTTCTTCTTCCTTATCCGGTTCTTCCCTGTTCTCCTATTATAGTATCTATGGACCCTTCGAAAGATTCTTCGTCTTATTCCCAACCCCTTCTCCTTCTCCTTCTCCTTCTCCTTCTCCTTCTCCTTCTCCTTCTCCTTCTTCTTCTTTTTCTCCTCCCTCCTTCTCCCCTTCTCCTCATCCCTATCGCCATCACTCCTCCTCCTCCTCCTCCTTCTTCTTCTTTTTCTCCTCCTCTTTCTCTCCATCCCTATCCCCATTACCCTCCTCCTCCTCCCCCTTCCCTTCCCCCTCCCCTCCCCTTCCCTCTCTCCCCTCCTCCTCTCCCTCACCCCCCACCCTTAACCACCCACCCTTAACCACCCCATCCACCCACCACCCACCCTTAACCTCCAACCACCACCCTTAACCACCCACCACCCACCCTTAACCCCCAACCACCCACCCACCACCCCCCAACACCCACCACCCACCCCCAACCACCCCCTTCCTCTCCCTCACCACCCACCCACCACCCACCCTTAACCACCACCCCACCCACCACCCTTAACCACTCACCCTTAACCACCCCCCACCCACCCTCACAAGCGCCCTGGTTTCTCACACACACACCCGCCGCCGTGGCCATAAGCGCCGCCCCTTAATACGAGAGAGTCCGGTCTGTTTTGAGCAATGGAATGTCGATGGCGATGGTCAGGCCCGCATATCACGGGGAGAGAGGGATCCATTTTCGCCGCTTTTCGGATCTATTTGGAGTTCGGGGAGGTGGGTGGGGTGGGTGGGTGAGGGAAGGAGGTGGGAGGTGGGTGGGTGGGATTGGGGGGAGGAGAAGGAGGAGAGGGAGGAGGAGGTAGAGAAGGCGGGAGATTGGGGGGAGAAGATGGAAAGAGGACGAGAGGGATAGAGGGATAGAGGGAGGGAGGAGGGAGGGAGGGAGGGAGGGAGGGAGGGA
>NC_091566.1:38732001-38747001 GCF_042767895.1 Penaeus vannamei | reverse complement strand
AGAGGGTAGGTAGGAAGGTGAGGAGGTAGAGGAGGCAGGGAGATGGGTAGGTGGGTAGGTGGGTTAGTGGGTTGGTGGGTTGGTGGTTAGGTGGGTAGGTGGGGAGGTGAGGAGGTGGGTAGGTGGGTAAGAGGAGGAGGAGGTGGGGAGGTGGGTAAGAGGTAGGTGGAGAGGTGGGTGGGTAGGGTAGGTGAGGAGGTGGGTAAGAGGGTAGGTGGGGAGGTAGGTGGGTAGGTAGGTGAAGGTGGGCAAGAGGGAGGTGGGGAGGTAGGGTGGGTAGGTAGGTGGGGAGGTGGGTAGGGTAGTTTGAAGGGTGAATTGGTGAGGTGGGTAGGTGGGAGGTGGGTGGGTAGGTAGGTGGGGAGGTGGGTAAGAGGGTAAGAGGGGAGGTGGGTTGGTGGGCTGGAGTTGACATGAGGTGATTAACTTTCCAACTCAAGATAAGGGGGTTAAGGAGGTGTGTGTTGGGGGGGGGGGGGAGATGGAGAGAGGAAGAGGAAGATATAATGTACAATCAAAATAATCATCAATAATATTAATAATTCATAATAACCACAATCAGAATAAGAAAAAAACAACATAAGAATACGTAAATAAAAAGGAAGAAAGAAAACGCTTGAGACGACGAAGAAGAAGAAAATAAGAAGAAAAAAGAAAACCCAAAACATAAAGAAAATAAGAACACAAAAAAATCAAGATAACTAAAAAAAAAAAAAAAAAAAAAAATCAAAAAAAAAAAAATTAAAAAGTCGCACTTAAGATCTCCACCAAGACTTCCTGTCACGCCACGATGTTGCAAAATCATGGCACTAGCATCGTGCACATCCCTCTCTCCCAGACTACACTAAGTCTAGCTCTACAACCTACTTTATAACTCGAAGAAACTCAATGGTACCATTCCCTTGACACAAATTAGCTGCTCGAGAAATTGACCTCAAATCTGTCTGTCTTGGAGGCTTTATTTTGCGGAAATAATTATAAAACGGATAATAGTTATTAAATCTAATATATGGAGTATATATATGTATGTAAGCATGTATGTATGTATAAAACACACATATACATACATCCACACACACGTATTACTGTCTTTCAAAATTATATTTTCGTCAAAAAGCCACTGATAATCAACATGACAAATTATGACAATCTTAGTAATAACATAACAACGTAATATGGATAATGGTGATCATAATAACACTACAATAGTGATGGTGATGAGGACACTAACACTACCAATAATAATAATAATAACAATAATAATAATAATAATAATATGATAATGATAATGATAATAATAATAATGATAATGATAATAATAATAATAATAAAGATGATAATGATAATAATAATAATAATAATAATAATAATAATGATAATGATAATAATACTAATACTAATATTGATACTAATAAACAATAATAATAACTATGATTATAATAACAATAACAATAGTGTTAACAATAATAAAAATAATAACAATAACAATAACACAAAAACAATAAAAGCGATACCAAACCACTCCCAACGACAAATCCCCCACCACCAGAAGCTCCACCACTCCCGCCCACCACCCCGCGCCCGCCCCCACCACCTCGTGCTCCACCTCGGGACAAAGAGCACACCCTAGAGCCCCTCGCTGCAACGCCACAAAGGGCTCGCAACGACGCCTCTGCAACGCGGGCGACAACGAGGCAGGTGGCGGTCGTAAGCAGGCAGGCAGCAGGCAAGGGAGTCAGCAGGTGGTGTCCGTCGAGGTCGAGGAGGCGGTCGCGACGTCGGGGCGGCAAGGAGGTAGGGACGGGATTCGGGAAAAAAAAAGAATTTTGATTTTTGATGAGGTTGAATAAGGGGATGGCAGTTGCTGTTATCGTTTCTTTGGATGGTTTAAAGAATTTAAAGGTATAACAGGTGAACGAACACTTCAAAGTCTGATTTCGTAGACGCATAAAACAGGTGGACAAATGTATTCCTTTTCTGCGATTTTTTTTTCTTCTTTAAAATCCTCCCCTCACTTCCACTGCAGAATAATACATATCCTTTCCGAAGGTCACTTTTTTTTCTCATCATCATTATCTCCTTCTCCTCCTCCTCCTCCATTTCTCTCTCTCTTCCCCGATTTCACGCTGTAATCGTGTAAATAGACCACATTTCACACCGCGACGGACGAGAGCGAGGAGCGAAAAGGGGCGCCTCCGATCCTCTCCCTTTTTCCGTAGACACAAACCACCGCAAATACATGTACAGAAAGACACTCGGCGGGACACCAACCACTCGATCCCAAGACGCGACCGAGACACCAACCACTCGATCCCAAGACGCGACCGAGACACCAACCACACGATCCCAAGACGCTACCGAGACACCAACCACTCGATCCCAAGACGCTACCGAGACACCAACCACTCGATCCCAAGACGCTTCCGATCGCCTCCTGGTCTCGAGGCGGCGACGGCAGACCCGGGAACCGCGATCCACACACACCCGACTGGGCACGCGGGGCACAGGGCGGAGCGGGAGAACGCGCGCGCGTGTGAGAGCGCGAGCGTGTGCGTGCGTGCGTGTGTGCGTCTGCGTGGGTACCAGGAGGCGGAGCAAGCGGGGCACCAGCCTCCCCGCACGCCGCGTACCAAGTCACTGGCAGGGGCGAGCTCCTTCAACCCTGGCGACGCCGCGGCCCGCCCTCGCTCGCTCGCCCGCCCGCCCGCCCGCTGCCCCTCGCCGTGCCCGGGCAGGGGGGGGGGGGCTGAGAGGGGAGGGGTGTAGGTGGGGGTCGGGCAGGGGGCAGGAGACTGGGGCATCGAGAGGGGGTTGGGGTGTGGGTAGGGGGGTGCTGAGGCATGGACAGGGGGTTGGGGTGTGTGGGTAGGGGGTTAGGGCATGGACAGGGGGATTGGGGTGTGAGTCGGTGGGATTGGGGTGTGGGTAGGGGGGTTGGGGTGTGGGTAGGGGGGTTGGGGGCATGGGGGGTTTGCTGCCCAACGTGCACAGAACTCGTACTGGGCTTCCGGAGGACGAGTGTTTGGGATAAATCATTCGCTTCTGTTTTTCCACTGCTCGCTCAGAGTCTGTTTCTTGTTTCTTTTGTCTCTCTCTCTCTCCTCTCTCTCTCTCTCTCGGGTCTCTGTCTCTCTCTCTCACTCTCTCTCTCTCACTCTCTCTCTCACTTTCTCTCTCTCTCACTCACTCTCTCTCACACTCACTCTTTCTCACACTCACTCTCTCTCACACTCACTCTCTCTTTCTCACTGTCACTCTCTCACTCTCACTCTCCCTCTCTCTCTCCCTTTATCTCTCTCTCTCCCTCCCTTTTCCTCTTCCTCTCCCTCTTCCTCTCCCTCTCTCCCCCTCACTCCCAACCTCTCCCTCGACAAGTGGTAAGAATTTCCCTCTTTACTGTGGCATGAGATTGAGTGTAAACAAGTTTTTTCTGCGGATCTTCATGTCACAAGCGTGGCGTAATGAACTAGAGGGAGCGTCTGGCATATGGGGACCGAGGCTATGAGGTGGGGGAAGGGGGGGAGGGGATAAGAAGAAGGAGAAGGGGGAAGGGGATAGGAAGAAGGAGGGGGAAGGGGATAGGTAGGGTAGGGGGGGAAGGGGATGGGAAGAAGGGGGAAGAGGATAGGTAGAAGGGGAAGGGGATGGGAAGGAGAAGGGGCAAGGGGATGGGTAGGGTAAGGGGGGAAGTGGGAATAGGAAGAAGAAGGGGGAAGGGGATGGGTAGGGTAGGGGGGAAGGGAAGGAGGAAGGAGAAGGCGGAAGGGGATAGGGAAGAAGGAGAGGAAAAGGGATAGGAAGAAGAAGAAGGGGGAGGGGATAGGAAGAAGAAGGGGGAAGGGGATAGGAAGAAGAAGGTGGGGAGGGAATAGGAAGAAGGGGAGGAGGGGATAGGAAGAAGGAGGAGGGAAGGGGACAGTGGGAAGAAGAAGGAAGAAGGGGGATAGGAAGAAGAAGGGGGAAGGGGATAGGAAGGAGAAAGGGGAAGGGGAAGGGGAAGGGGAGAAAACAGGGCAGGGGATCACGAAGGGTTAGAAGAAGTTGGTGGGAGGGGGATAAGAGAAGGAGGATAGATAGGAAGGGAGACGAGGCCCAGACGGCGATGAAGGAGGAACCAAGAGGACAAACGGGGAGATAAGACGACAGGGAGAACATGCAAGGGTTCATGAGGGAGATAAGGGAGTAAGGGAGACGAGAGAACGACATGAGGGATGGGAGATAAGGGAGAAAGTGAGGAGAGGGGAGGAGATTAGAGGGTGAGGGAGAGAGAAAGCAGAGGGGACTGGAGGGAGGGAGGGTGGAGTGAGGGAGGGAGGGAGGGAGAGTTACAGAGAGAGGGAGGGAAAGAGACAGAGAGAAAAAGAGAAAGAAAGACAAAAAGAGAGAAGGAAAGAAACCGACAAAGATAAAAAAAAGAAAAGAAAAAGAGACAGAGAGAAAAAGAGAAAGAAAGAGAAAAAGAGAGACAGAAAGAAACCGACAAAGAAAAAAAAAGAAAAAAAATAATCAAAGAAAGAGAGAAACAGAGACAGCGAGATGCCGCCACCCCCCCCCCCCCTGCTGCTGCTGCTGCGCCATCTGCCGCGCATCAGAGTCCGAGACGCCATCCGGGCACCCATCCGTCAGTCGACAATGTCCTCCTTCTCATCCCCTTTATCGCCGTTTGTTATTCATCCCCTTTATTCCTTCTTCTGTCAAGGATGAGGAGCGGACTCGGGGGGTTCGTTACTCATCTGCCGGACTCATCCAGAGTTACTCATTGGCGTTTATCCGTTTGTTCGTCTCAAGTGGATGGCGCAGAATATCGCGTTTCATCCATACATAACCATCTGCAGACATATTATTAGTCATAAAAACGAGAGAAAAAAAACAAGAAAACAAAAAACAGACACAGACACATACACACACAGAGAAAGAAAGAGAGAGGGGGGGGGGGAGAGAAGGGGGTAGAGGGAGAGAGAGAGAGAGAGAGAGAGAGAGAGAGAGAGAGAGAGAGAGAGAGAGAGAGAGAGAGAGAGAGAGAGAGAGAGAGAGAGAGAGAGAGAGAGAAAGTAAGAAAGAAAGAAAGTGGAAAGAAAGAAAGAGAGAGAGAAAGAAGAAAGAAGAAAGAAAGAGACAGACATGACAAATAGACAGACAGAACTGCCTTCCTCCTCCAACCCACCCACCCACCCACAAACACACATAATGTACCCCCACCCCAACCCCCCACCCCAACCCCCCACATATCCACCCTCCCCTTCCCTCCCTCCTCCCTCCTCCTCCCCTTCCCCTCCCTTCTCCCCCCACCTCTTTCCTCCCTCCCACCCCCACCTCCCACACAAACAATCCCAAACGACCCTCCCCACACCCGCTCCCTCCGACGACAAACGCAAGCGCACAAACAGACAAAAAAACACTTCCGAAGGTAAAAATAAACGCCAACGCAGATCAGCCGGGCAGGAGTTTCGTTCAGGGTGGCATACTTGAGTTTTTTTTTCTCCCTTCCCCCCCTTCTTCTTCTTCCTCTTCCTCCTTCTTCTTCTTCTTCTTGCTCTTCCTCCTCTTCTTCTTCTTCTTGCTCTTCCTCCTCTTCTTCTTCTTCCTCCTCCTCTTCTTCCTTCTCCTCCTCCTCCTCCTCTACGCCTCTCTTTCTCTTTCTCTCATCTTTCTTTTCTTTTTTCTCTTTTCTTCTCTTTTCTAATCTCGTATACACACTCACTCTCACTCTTTCACCCTTCCTCCGCTCTCTTCTCTTCTCTCCCTTTTTCTTATTATTATTCTCCCCTACTTTGCTCCTTCTTTCTCTCCCTTATTCGTTACTCTTTGCTCCCCCCCTCCTTCTTTCTCCACCTTCCTCACTCCCTCTTTATCTTATTTTTCTTACTCCCTTCCTCCCTCTTTATCTCCCCTTCCATTTGTCCCTCCTCTCTTCCCTTCTCTCCCTCCTCCCTCCTCCCTCCTCCTCCTCCCTCTCCTCCCTCCCTTCCCTCCCTCCCTCCCCTCCCTCCTCCCTCCCTCCCTCCCACCCACCCACCTCACCTCCACCACTCCACCCACCTCCCACTCACCCTCCTTCCTCCTCCCCTCCTCCCTCCTCCTCCTCCTCCTCCTCCTCCTCCCTCACTATCCCCAAGAATAGTGTCACGAAACCTCCCTTTATCTGCATCTTGAAGAGGGTACAAGACGGGAGGAAAGGGGGAAGGAGAGGGGGAAGGGGTGGGGGGAGGGCGGGGTAAGGTTGAGGGAGAAGGGGGAGGGGGGGAAGGGGGAGAGGGGGAAGGGTGGGGAGAGGGGGAAGGGTGGGCGAGAGGGAGAAGGGGGAAGGGGTGGGGTAGAAGGGGAAGGGTGGGGGAAGGGTGGGGGAGAGGGAGAAGGGGGGAGGGAGTGGGAGGGGGAGAGGGGGTAAAAGGAGGGAGTAGTTGTAGTTGTAGAAGAGGAAGAAGATTAATGGGATGAGGAAAAAAAGGAGAAATGATAAAAAAATGGAATGAAGGAAATGGAGATGGAGGAGAAAGGGGAAGGAGGAAGGGGGATGGGGAGGGGGAGAGGAGGAGGGAGGAGGAGAAGGAGGAGGAGGAGGAGGGAGGAGGAGGAGGAGGAGGGGAGGAGGAGGGAGGAGGGAGGAGGAGGAGGAGTTGAGAGACAGGGAGGGAAGGAAAAAGAAAGAATAAAAAAGTAAGGAAAACAAAGAGAAATGAATGATGTAAGCGACATAATAAACATAACAACCACCAATAAACTCCAATAAATCCCCACCAAAAAATAAAAATTCCACAAAAATAAATAAAAGATCCTAATAGAAAAAAATAATAACAAAAAATAAAAAAGTCCCCCCCTTTCCCCTCGCCCACGCGCAACAGCAACAGAAAACGGGATCCACCAGGTTGACACCCAACATATGGGGATGAACGTGCTCCGATAACCAATCTTTCTCTCCCGCACCTGTACTGTCTCTGCACTTCATCCCCAACCCCCCTCCCCTCCCCCTTCCCCTCATAAGGAGCCCCTAATAGACCCCCTTGAGTTCTTCCTTCTTCTTCTTCTTTCTTCTTCTTTTTTCTTTCTCTTTTCTTTCTTTCTTTCTTTCTCTCTCTCTTTTCTTCTCTCTTCCTCTCTTCCTCTCTCTCTCTTCTTTCTTTCTTCTTTTCTCTTCTCTTCTCTCTTTCTCCCTCTCTCCTACACCAGACACTAGTCATAAATAACCCGAATTGCGAGAGAGAGAGAGAGTAGAGAGAGAGAGAGAGAGAGCGAGAGAGTTTCTAGAGAGAGCGAGATTTAGAGAGAGAGAGAGAGAGAGAGAGAGAGAGAGAGAGAGAGAGAGAGAGAGAGAGAGAGAGAGAGAGAGAGAGAGATATTTCGAGAGAGCGAGAGAGTGAGAGTGAGAGTGAGACGCGAGAGCGAGAGCGAGAGCGAGAGCGAGAGAGAATAAAAAAGGGGTGGCTGGGTTTTCGGGTGGACAGGTGGGTGGGTGGGTGACTGCGTGGGGGGGGGAGGGGGGATAAACCTAAGAAGCGTAGAGAGTTTCTTAGATTCTCCGTTTTGACGTGTGACTCCAATTACGTTACTGAATGGCGTAAACATGGGTGAAGCGTATGGGGAGAGAGGGAGAGGGGAGAGAAGAAGAAGAGGAGAGGAGAGAAGAAGAAGAGAGGAGAGGAGAGGAGATGAGAAGAGAAGGAAGAGAAGAGAGGAGAGAAGAGAAGAGAGAGGAGAGGAGGAGAGGAGAGGAGAGGGAAAGAGGAGAGAGAAGAGAAGAGAGGAGAGAGGGGATGTAAGGGAGAAGAGAGGGGAGGAGAGGGGAGTAAAGAGGAAAGAGAGGGGAGTAGAAAGAAGAGGGAGGAAGGGAAAGAGAGTGGACAAGAGAAGAAAAGAAAGCGAAGGAGAAAGAAGAGATAAAAAAAGGGGAAAGAGAAGGAAGAAAAGAGAGGAGAAGAGAAGAAAAAAAAGAGATCAGGAGGGATGCTGTGACATCACTGAGCCCTGCATCCCGTGACTCACCTCCCTCAGCGCCCCCCCTACAGAAGCAGCATCCTCATTCCCTCATCTCATCTCCCTCTCTGAAAGCCTTCCCCTAAAATCCTCATTTTTTTTTTAACCTTTCTCTCTCTTCTTTCTTTCTCTTTACATTCGTGTCTTTCTTTTCTTCTCTCGCTCTCGCCCTTCCCTTTCAATCTACGTGCGTCCTTTTTTAAGAGTTTTTTCTCTCTCTCTCTATTGAGGGGTGACTATAGAAACACGGCGGGAAACGGAAGGGGGTTGGGGCGGGGGTAGGGGCAGAGGGAGGGGGCAGTTATAGGATGAGGGGAAGGGGTAGGGGGTAGGGGTAGTGGGGGTAGTGGCAGGGGTAGGAGTAGGGGTAGGGGGTATGGGTAGTGCAGCAGGGGGTAGGGGCAGGTGTAGGGGGGCAAGGGTAAGGGCAGGGGCAGGGATATGGGCAAGGGGAGGGGGCAGGGGTTGGGGTAGGGGTTGGGGTATGGGTAGTGACAGGGGTAGGGGCTGGGGCACGGGAGAGAAAGAAAAGGAGAGTCTGAATCTATATGAATCCTCCCGCCCCTCCTACCCCTCTCTTTCCCTCCCCCACCCCCACCCCTCTCCCCCCTTCCCTGTTTCCCGTTCTTTCCAAACACAACATGAGTCACACTCGACCATTCAGCGAACCCTCATTTATACCGTCCTTTTGAAACGCCCTTAAAACGCAATGGTTATTTTTTCTTATTTCTTTTACAACTCCATCCAAAGCCAAACACATCTCTAAATTCTCTAACTCTATACATCTTTAATTTCTATAAATCCCTTAAAAGTAATATTTTTTTCTTTTCTTTTACAACTCCCTTCAAAGACATATATATCTTTAAATTCTAAAACTCCCATAAAAGTAACATATTTTTGTTTCCTCATAACTCCCTTCAAAGGTATATACATGTTTAATTTCTATAACTCCCTTAAAAGCAATATATTTTTGTTCTTTAATAACTCCCTTCAGAGCAATATATACAATTTTTCTTCTTCAAAACTCCATATAAAGCAATACCGTACACTTTCTTTCTTCAAAGCAATATAAACATTTTCTTTTCATAACTCCCATGCAAAACAAAACTTTCTTTTCTTCAAATCAACATGTAAATTTTTTTTCTTCAAAACTCCCACATAAAGTTATATATTTTCTTTTTCTTCAAAGCAACAAATACATTTTCTTTTCATAACTCCCATGCAAAACAATACATTTTTTCTTCAAAACTACCATATAGTGATATCTTTTCTTCCTTCAAAGCAACATATACATTTTCTTTTCATAACTCCCATGCAAAACAATACATTTTTTCTTCAAAACTACCATATAGTGATATCTTTTCTTCCTTCAAAGCAACATATACATTTTCTTTTCATAACTCCCATGCAAAACAAAACTTTTTATTCTTCAAAGCAACATATACATTTTTTTTTTTAAACTACCACATAAAGTGATATTTTTTCTTTTTCTTCAAAGCAACAAATACATTTTCTTTTCATAACTCCCATGCAAAACAATACATTTTTTCTTCAAAACTACCATATAGTGATATCTTTTCTTCCTTCAAAGCAACATATACATTTTCTTTTCATAACTCCCATGCAAAACAAAACTTTTTATTCTTCAAAGCAACATATACATTTTTTTTTTTAAACTACCACATAAAGTGATATTTTTTCTTTTTCTTCAAAGCAACAAATACATTTTCTTTTCATAACTCCCATGCAAAACAATACATTTTTTCTTCAAAACTACCATATAGTGATATCTTTTCTTCCTTCAAAGCAACAAATACATTTTCTTTTCATAACTCCCATGCAAAACAAAACTTTTTATTCTTCAAAGCAACATAAACATCTTTTTTTTCTTCACAACTCCCACATAAAGCAATTCACTTTCTTTCTCCAAAGCAATATATACATTTTCTTTTCATACCTATTTTTTTCCTTCAAACTCCCACATAAAGCAATATATCTTTCACTTTTATCCGACGAAGTGCATCCATCCGCTGACCGTAAGAACGATCCCTCTGTTCGCAAATTCTTCGTGTAAAAAAAAAAAATAAATAAAAAAAAAAAATAATAAAAATAAAAAATCGAACAGCATTTAGAACCTTTTTTTTTTTTTTTTTTTTTTTTTTTTTTTTTTTTTTTTTTTTTTTACAATCTTTCGTTTGTGGGAATAATAAGAACTATTTTCACCGCGGGTTTTTCGTCTCTAGAGACACGCCCATGCCCAGGTGCCCGATCAATGCCACGCCCACTGGTATACACTGGGCATACAGTTCTCCCTTTCTCCTCTTCTCCCTTCTTTCCTATTTTTTTCTCCCTTTCTCCCTTCTTCCTATTCTTTTTTTCTCCCTTTCTCACCTTCTCCCTTCTTTCCTATTTTTTTCTCTCCTTTTCTCATCTTCTCCCTTCTTTCCTATTCTTTTTTCTCCCTTTCTCATCTTCTCCCTTCTTCTTTCTTTCCTATTTTTTCTCCCTTTCTCATCTTTTCCCTTCTTCCTTCTTTTCGATTTTTTCTCCCTTTCTTCCCCTTTTACCCATCCCCTTTCTCTTTCTCTTTATCTTTCCTCTTCCCTTCCTCCCCCTTTTATCTATCTTCTCTCCCCTTTTTCTATCCTCTTTCTACCAATCACCTCTTCCCCTTTCTCTCGTCTCTCTACCCATCCTCTCTCTCCCTTTTCCCCTTTTTCTACCTATTCCTCTCTCCCCTCGTTCTCCCCATCACCTCTTCCCCTCTCTCCCCTTTTTCTACCTATCGCCTATTCCCTTATCTCCCTCTCTTTCTCCCCATTCCTCCCCTCTTTCTGTCCATCCCTCTCTCTCCCCCTCTTTCCCCCCCTCACCACCTCTTCCCCTCTTTCCCCCTCATCTCCTCTTCTCTCTCTCTCCTCTCTTCCCTCTCTCTCCCTATTCCTCTCCCCCTCACCTCCTCTTCTCCTCTCTTCCCCTCTCTCCCTATTCCTCTCCCCCCCACCCCCCCTTCCCCTCTTCCTCCCCCTTCCCCTCTTCCCCTCTCTCCCCCTTTCTCCCCTCTCTCCCCTTCCCGGCCAGACGCGAGCCAAAGTACACACACACACAGACAGTCGCTGAGAAATGATGATGTTATGCCTCTGCCTGCCAGGTTGTGGCTTCCCTTTTGCGTCCATCTCTATCCTCTGGATCTTTTCGCCGTCTATGCTATTCCTATTCTCGCTCATTCCTGTTTTGTTGTTCTTTTTCGCCATTTATGGCGTTCTTTTTCTCGCTTATTCGTATCTTCGTATTGTTTTCATCGTCTATTCTCGCCTATTCCTATGTTCGTATTTCTAGCATTGTCTATGCCATTCCTACTCTCGCCTATTCCTGCTTTCTTATTCCGAGTCCTGCCAATACGTGGCTTCTTATTCTCCCTCTCTCCCTCTCTCTCCCCCTCCTTCTATTCCTGTGTCTCTCTCTCTCTCTCTCTCTCTCTCTCTCTCTCTCCCTCCCTCCCTCCCTCCCTCCCTCCCTCCATCTCTCTCTATCCCTCTCCTTCCCTCCTCCTCCCCCTCTCCCTCCTTTCTCTCCCTCCCTCCCTTCCTCCCTCCCTCCTCTCCTCCTCCATCTTCCCTCCCTCCCTCTCTCCCTCTCCCTAACCATCCCCCTCCCCCCTTTCTCTCCCTCTCCTCCTCCTTCCCTTCCTCCCTCCTCTCCTCCCTTTCCCTCCCTCCCTCCTCCTTCTCTCCCTCCCCCTCCCTACCCCTCCCTCCTCTCCCTCCCTCCCTCCGTCCCCCACCCCTCCCTCTCCCTCCCTCCTCCTCCCTCCCTCCCTCTCCCTCCTCCTTCCTTCCCTCCCTCCCTCTCCCTCCCTCCACCTCGAAGTGACGACAGAGAAGCCAAGCGCCGCCCCTCGCCCCACTCCGCGCCGCCGCCATCTTGAACCGATCTCCTTTTTCCCGCCAAAAATCACATCCCGCGCGGCTGCTCCTCCTCCTCCGTCGACGCCCACGAACCACCGTCGAATATTTTTGCGGGTCGGGAAGTGATGTGTGAAAAGGGTATTTATAACTTGCATGTTTTTATTTATGATTTATTTTTGTCTGTTTCGTTTCTTTTTTCTGCTCTCTCGCTTGTTTTTTCTTCTACTCATCTACCCTTCCTTCCTTCTTCATTCCTTTCCTTCTATTCTTCTTCTCTTTCTTTCTCCCTCCCTTATCTCCTCCTCCTCCTCCTCCTCCCTTCTTTCATCAATCCACTTCCTCCCTCCCTCCCTTCCTTCCATCCTCCTTCCTTCCTTCCTTCCTTCCTTCTCTCCTCCCTCCCTCCCACCCTCCCTCTTTAAACCTAAATACCAACCCCCACCAACGACCCCCCACCAAACAACGGACCCCATATCCCAAACAAGCAGCAACGCCTTCGAACCCATTAAGCCCTATTAGAACCCATTGGAACCCATTAGAACCCACCCAGGAGCCAAGAGCCAACAGCAGGAACCCCAACACCCCCTCCCTACCCCGCACCCCCTACCCCGACGCCCCATGACCCATTGTGCGGTCCGAGAGTCACGCTGGTACCCCATACCCTACCATAATGGGTCAAACGAGTCGATAATGGGAGGTTACATCGGGATAAAATGGGTTAAATACCATCCTATATGCCCCGTGTACTGAAGAAAAAACATGGGATTTATGTTTTTTTTTCTTTTTTCTTTTTCATTTTTTTTTTTTACGTGATTCACATGTCCGTTCTGGTGGTGGGGGGGCGGACGGACGGGAGGGGGGGTGGGGGGGCGGAGCATTAGTCAGCTGTGAGGAGGTAATGAGCCTAATCTGCGTTACAATACCTGTTGGCGTGAATATGAGCGTGTGTGCGTGTGTGTGTGTGTGTGTGTGTGTGTGTGTGTGCGTATATGTGTGTGTGTGTGCGTGTGCGTATATGTGTGCGTGTGTGTGTGTGTGTGCGTGTGTGTGTGCGTGTGTGTGTGCGTGTGTGTGTGTGTGTGTGTGTGTGTGTGTGTGTGTGTGTGTGTGTGTGTGTGTGTGTGTGTGTGTGTGTGTGTGTGCGCGTGCGCGCGCGCGCGTGTGCGTGTGTGCGTGTGCGTGTATGTGAGAGAGAGAGAGAGGGAGAGAGAGAGAGAGAGAGAGAGAGAGAGAGAGAGAGAGAGAGAGAGAGAGAGAGAGAGAGAGAGAGAGAGAGAGAGAAAGAGAATGTGTTTTTTGTTTTGAATCAGATCTATTCATTAAATATACATTATTATCACACACAACACACACACACACACACACACAACACACACAAACACACGTACAAAAGCTTATCCATCCGTTTACTCACGGACTCACCACTCACCTCACACGCCCCACCGTCCCCATGCCACCCACTCCTGCGTCAAGCACGTCACCCTGCTAGAAATCACTTTTCCCGACGCACCTCTTACGTCACAGTGACGTCACATCATTCCCCCCATCGCAAGAATGAAGCTCGAAGCAAAAGGTCCGAGAAGTTGTGAACGCATATACAAACGCACATGGAAAGAGAGTAATTATGTACGGAGAGACAAAGTATTTCAAATTATACGTACATATCATATCTTCAACCGTATATGTATACGTAAACACACAGAGAAGAATAAATACACTTACGGATACACAACACTAAAAATACATACACAGCAACTCACGGAAAACTAAACACAAACACACATACATGAACAACCGACCAAAACACAAACACACACACACACACACACACAAACATACACACAACCAACCTACTAAAACGTAAACACAAACTAACACCGTCCTGTCATGTCCATAGGCCTAATCACAGCAACACAGACACTTCAAACGACCCTTTGTGTGACCCTGGCTGCCCTGACCTCGAATGACCCAACCTGACCCGTCGTCACCTCTCCACGTGCTTCCCTTTCACACGCTCCCCCCCCCCCCTCTTGACCCCGGTAATTAGCTGCAGGTCACGTGGGTTGAAATTTTGACTACATTCATTAGGTCACTTTTTTCTGCATGTTAAAAGTTACAAAAATGAATCAGGATTTGGCATAAAAATATATTGTAATTTGATTATATGAGAGCAAAAAACAGTTCTTGAAAACACATAAATGTTAATATATTCTATCTATCGAATTATCTATCTATCTATCTATCTATCGAATTATCTATCTATCTATCTATCTATCGAATTATCTATCTATCTATCTGTCTATCGAATTATCTATCTATCTATCTATCTATCGAATTATCTATCTATCTATCTATCTATCTATCTATCTATCTATCTATCTATCTATCTATCTATCTATCTATCTATCTATATATATATATATATATATATATATATATATATATATTATCTATCTATTATTCTATATTTCATCAGTATATCAATTTATCTATTCATCTATCTATCTATCAATCTACCTATCTATTTGTCTATCTCCTTATCTATCTAAACATAACAGTAAATGATAAACAGCGATTTTCATTTATTTATTTATTTATTTATTACAAAACACCGATGAATGAATTAAAAAGAATAAAAAACAATAACAAACTAAAAACAAAAACAAAAAAGAAAAATATAAAATATAAGACAAAACAAAAAGACACGACTAAAAAGGAGAGAAGAAAAACACACAAAGCCAACAAAGAGAAGGAGATAAAGATCAGGGAAGAGCGGAGCGTAAATTAGTACGAAGGAAGGAGATGAGAGAGGCCGATAATGTCGAATGAGAGAAAGCATATTTTTCTTTTAATTTCTTTCTGCACGTAAAAGCAAACTTAGAACAAAAATAGAGAGAGGAAATTACAAATATCCTAATATGGATAAATACACAAATGAATTCTAATAAAAAAGAGAATTCAAGAACACATTTTGAACTGCAATAAACTGATGCAAAAAAAACAAAAACAAAAAAACTCGGAATGCGCAAACAACGAAGAACAATAAAGAAAAAACAAAACCAGCTAACTCTGCATAACCCGCATCATATGAAACGAAGAAAAAAAAAGAAAAAGAAAGAAA
>NC_091566.1:38709092-38714092 GCF_042767895.1 Penaeus vannamei | reverse complement strand
CTCTCTCTCTCTCTCTCTCTCTCTCTCTCTCTCTCTCTCTTCTTCCCGTCTTTCTCCCTCTCCAACGATGCATAAAAGGATAGACAAAACAAACTCCAGTCTTTCTCTTCCTCTTTCTACTATCTCCCCTCCCCCTTCCCCCTTCCCCTTCCTTTATTCCTCCCTCCCCTTCCACTCCATCCTTCCTTTCTGCTATCTTTCCCCACTATCAATGTCTGTCTGTCTGTCTGCCTGTCTGTCTGTCTCTCTTTCCTACTCTCTCTCTCTCTTCTCTTTGTGTCTTTCATTTGTTTCTCTTTCTCTCTCTCACTCTACCTCTCTCTCTCTCTCTCTACCTCCCTCTCCTCTCTCTCTCTCTCTCTCTCTCTCTCTCTCTCTCTCTCTCTCTCTCTCTCTCTCTCTCTCTCTCTCTCTCTCTCTCTCTCTCTCTCTCTCTCTCTCTAACCCTCTCTCTCTCTCTCTCTCTCTCTCTCTCTCTCTCTATCTCTCTCTTTCGTTCTCTCTCTCTCTTTCGTTCTCTCTCTCTCTTTCGTTCTCTCTCTCTCTCTCTAACCCTCTCTCTCTCTAACCGTCTCTCTCTCTAACCCTCTCTCTCTCTAACCCTCTCTCTCTCTAACCCTCTCTCTCTCTAACCCTCTCTCTCTCTAACCCTCTCTCCCTCTCCCCCTCTCTCTCTCTCTCTCTCTTTCCCCCCCCTTTCCATAATGGGAAATGCATGCTCTATCAGTTCTATTCATCTCTTCAAAACGAAACCAATGTCGCCCCCTCTCCCCCTCCCCTCCCCTCTCCTTATGGGCCTTCCACCCTCCCCCTCTCTCCCCTCTCCCACCCTCTCCCTTCACCACAATATCTTCCTTCCTCTTTCTTTCTCTTTCCTTATATTTTTCTTTTCATCGACGCATTGCTTTCCGAGACAATTCTCTACGACCATTTCTTTTTTATTTTGCAAAATTTCGTATCGACCCATTACAATTCTTTGCAAAAATTCGTATCTACACGTACATAAACTCACACGTACATAAACGCACACGTACATAATAATACACACGCACACAGACACACATACACGCACAGCAACCGATGAAAGACCAGTAAAACCTCTATAAATATCTCTATAGGCCTACTCAGTAAATGCCAAATTCAGTGGCATTGTATTAAAATCAAATAAAATAGCCGCATTTAATTTCTCTCGCCCGACTGCAAGTATGAATAAAAGATATCATATTGTCTGTCTGTCTGTTTGTGTATCTGTTTCTGTTTCCTTTTCTCTCGCTCTCGTTCTCGTTCTTTCTATCTCCCTTTCTCTCTCTTTCTCTTTCTTTCTCTCTTTCTCTCTCTCTCTCTCTCTTTCTCTCTCTCTCTGTCTCTCTCTGTCTCTGTCTCTGTCTCTCTCTCTCTCTCTCTCTCTCTCCTTCTCTCCTTCTCTCTCTCTCCTTCTCTCTCTCTTTCTCTCTCTCTCTCTCTCTCCCTCCATCATCCCTCTCCCCTTTCCTCTTCCACTTCCTCTTTCCCTGGCTCTCCCTGCATCTCTTCCTATCCCCCTCTCCTCCCTCTCTCCTCCCCCCCCCGTCTGTATCCCGGCCTGATCTACTCGCTAATCTACTTAGAGGACCTTGACGACTCAATCTTCGCTGGCTCTCCGGATCTCTCTCACTCCCGGGCTCGCTCGCTCGCTCTTTATCTCTATCTCTCGTTCTCGTTCTCGTTCTCTCTCTTTCTCTTTCTATATTTGTCTATTTCTCTTTCTTTCTATATTCCTCTATTTCGTTCTATATTTCTCTCTTTCTTTCTATATTTCTCTCTTTCTTTATATATTTCTTTCTCTTTCTCTTTCTCTCTATCTCTCTCTCTGTTTCTCTCTCTTTCTCTCTCTCTTTCTTTATATATTTCTCTCTTTCTATATTTCTGTCTCTCTTTCTCTTTCTTCCTATCTCTCTCTCTCTCTTTTTCTCTTTCTTCCTCTATCTCTCTCTCTCTCTCTCTTTATTTCTCCTTCTTTCTTTCTATCTTTTTTCTTTCCTTCTTCCCTTTCTCCTCTATTATTTTCTCACTCTGATATTGTCCCTTCTATCTTTCCACGTCCTCTTTCTCTTTCCATTTTCCCTCCACTTCTCTTTCTCTTTCCTCCTCCTTCCTTTCCTCCCAACAACACTGAACATACACTAAATCCCCAAATATAAGATAGTGTTAAAACTAATGAATAACAAATATGTAAACAAACAAATAAATAAATAGACAGATGATAGATAGACATATAGGTAGATAGATAGGTAGGTAGGTAGATAGATAGATAAGTAGATAGGTAGGTAGGTAGATAGGTAGATAGATAGATAGACAGATATAGATACACAGATATAGATACACAGACAGACGGACAGCCAGACAAATAGATAGATAACCAGACAGACAGACAGCCAACTAGCTAGATAGACAGACAGACAGACAGACAGACATCCAACCAGCTAGACAGACAGAGAGACAGACAGACAGACATCCAACCATCTAGACATCCAACCAGCTAGACAGACAGACAGACAAAAAGACAGACACAGACAGACATCCAACCAGCTAGACAGAGACATCCAACCAGCTAGACAGACAGACAGACAGACATCCAACCAGCTAGACAGACAGACATCCAACCAGCTAGACAGACAGACAGACAGACAGACAGACATCCAACCAGCTAGACAGACAGACATCCAACCAGCTAGACAGACAGACAGACAGACAGACATCCAACCAGCTAGACAGACAGACAGACAGACATCCAACCAGCTAGACAGACAGACATCCAACCAGCTAGACAGACAGACAGACAGACAGACAGACAGCCAACCAGCTAGACATCCAACCAGCTAGACAGACAAAAAGACAGACAGACAGACAGACAGACATCCAACCAGCTAGACAGACATCCAACCAGCTAGACAGACAGACAGACAGACAGACAAATAAGCAAATGCAATAGGCACCGTTAGCGATCGTGAACCGGAAATGAGCAACAACACAGTTACGATGACTTCTGCAACGTGACAACATCTGCAAAAGTCACTGACTGATTTCAAGAAGTTCTGGTGAAGGAAAGGGGCGGTGTCTGCACGCACGAACGCACGCATGCACGCACACATGAAAAACGCACACATACAAGACACTTAAAAGACGTACACATACAAAACACATATAAAAAACGCACACATACAAGACACTTAAAAGACGTACACATACAAAACACACATAAAAAACGCACACATACAAGACACTTAAAAGACGTACACATACAAAACACACATAAAAAACGCACACATACAAGACACTTAAAAGACGTACACATACAAAACACACATAAAAAACGCACACATACAAGACACTTAAAAGACGTACACATACAAAACACACATAAAAAACGCACACATACAAAACACACATAAAAAACGCACACATATAAAAACACATACAAAACGCACACATACAAAACACACATCAAAAAGGCACACATACAAAACATAAAACACGCACACATACAAAACACATATAAAAACCACACACACACGAAATATAAAAAACACATATACAAAACACACATAAAAAAGGCACACATACAAAACGCACATAAAAAACGCACACATACAAAACACACATCAAAAAGGCACACATACAAAACATAAAACACGCACACATACAAAACGCAAAAAAAAAAAAATGCACACACACGAAATATAAAAAATGCACACATACAAGACACATAAAAAAACGCACACATACAAGACACTTAAAAGACGTACACATACAAAACACATATAAAAAACGCACACACACGAAATATAAAAAACACATATATAAAATACACATAAAAAAACGCACACACACAAAACATAAAAAAAACGCACACACACGAAATATAAAAAACACATATATAAAATACACATAAAAAAACGCACACACACAAAACATAAAAAAAACGCACACACACAAAACACATAAAAAAACGCACGCACATACAACAACAACAACAAAGACACGCAAACAACCCCCGCCCCCACACACACGACAAACAAACACAACAAACAAACGCACGACAAACAAGCACAACAAACAAACGCAACAAACAAACACACGACAAACAAACGCACAACAAACAAACGCAACAAAAAACACAACAAACAAACATGACAAACAAACGCGACAAACAAACACAGCGTCAAGTGAGTCACAGCCTTAAACTAATGGGGTTAAACCTAACCCGGGAAGCCGCTACTCAGGCCCGGACCTCGTGCACGGCCGGCTGCTTTGTGGCGGTTGTTGTTGTTGTTTATTTGTAGTTGTAGTTGTTATTCATTTGTAGTTGTAGTTGTTGTTGTTGTTGAAGTTGTCGTTTATTTGTAGTTGTAGTTTTGTTGTTGTTTATTTGTAGTTGTAGTTGTTGTTATTCATTTGTAGTTGTAGTTGTTGTTGTTGTTGTTGTTGTTGTTTATTTGTAGTTGTAGTTTTGTTGTTGTTGTGGCTGTTTTGTTGTTATTGTTGTTATTGAAGTCGTTGTTGTTGTTCATTTGTAGTTGTAGTTGTTTTTTGTAGTTGTAGTTTTGTTGTTGTTTATCTGTAGTAGTTTTGTTGTTGTTGTTGTTTATTTGTAGTTGTAGTTTTGTTGTTGGGTATTTGTAGTTGTAGTTTTGTTGTTGGTTATTTGTAGTTGTAGTTTTGTTGTTGTTTATTTGTAGTTGTAGCTTTGTTGTTGTTTATTTGTAGTTTTGTTGTTGTTTATTTGTAGTTGTAGTTTTGTTGTTGGCTATTTGTAGTTGTAGTTTTGTTGTTGTTTATTTGTAGTTGTAGTTTTGTTGTTGTTTATTTGTAGTTGTAGTTTTGTTGTTGGCTATTTGTAGTTGTAGTTTTGTTGTTGTTTATTTGTAGTTTTGTTGTTGTTTATTTGTAGTTGTAGTTTTGTTGTTGGTTATTTGTAGTTGTAGTTTTGTTGTTGGTTATTTGTAGTTGTAGTTTTGTTG
>NC_091566.1:38699092-38704092 GCF_042767895.1 Penaeus vannamei | reverse complement strand
AAGGAGGGAGAGAAGGAGACGAGATAAAAAGAGAAGGGAGAGGAAGGAGGGAGAGAAGGAGACGAGATAAAAAGAGAAGGGAGAGGAAGGGGGGGGGGGAGACAACTCGACGTAAACAAAAAACATGACTGCAAATGCGTCTGAATTATCTTGTTGAGGTAATTTTATTCCAACTTGAACCAGACACGCATACACGCACTCACATAAACTTACATGCAGATACAGACATATATACATACAGACATATTCACAAGCACTGATACTGTTATTATCATTGAAAGAGACATAGAAGTAACACACACACAGACACACACAAACATACAGTTTATAAACAGAGAGATACAGATAGACAGATAGATAGCTAAAAAATATAAAGAGATAAATAGATAAATAAAAAAGAGCGTTACATAGAAACACATATATATGCATACATACACATATACAACACAACCGCACTCATGACAATCATAACAACATCCTTGATACGCACACACACAAACACAGAAACAAACAGACACACAAACAAATAAACAAACACACACATAACCAAAGAAACACACACAAACAAAGAAACAAACACACACAAACAAACAAACAAAGAAACAAACACACACATAAACAAACAAACAAAAAAACAAACACAATCAAACAAACAAACAAACAAGCACACACACTCACACGCCAGAACCCCCCCCCCCCCACCACCCCTCTCTAACCCCACCCAAAACAGAAGCAAAACTGAGGAACCGCCCACAGGAGCCAGCAGTCCCCTAACCCCCCCCCCCCGGAACCGACGCTGTCCTAGGTCAACGCCCTTCGATCTCCCGCCGCATATCGACCCCCTTGACCCCTCGTCCTCTGACCTTTGACCTTGCTTAAGATAATGAGTGTAGACGGTGCCCCTCTCCCCCCCCTCCCCCTGTCTCCTCTTTTTGGACAAGTCGGAGAAATAAATGTGTGTAAATAATAGCAACAACAACAAAACACTATCAACAACAATGATAATAATAATCGTAATAATAATAATAATAACAATAACAGCAACAGCAATAACAACAATAATAATGATAATAACATTGATAATAATAATATAAATAATAGTAATAATAATAATAGTAATAATAATAATAATAATTTCTACAATAATAACAATAGCAATAACAATAATAATAATAATAATAATAATAATAATAAAATAATAATAATAATAATAATAACATTAATAACAACAACAACAACACCAACAATAATAAAAAGATAATACCAATAATAATAACAAAAAAACAACAACAACACTAATAATAACTGAACACCAATAACAATGATAACAAAAATAATAATCATAAGGAGAACGATAGCAACATAAAAAATGGAATAACTTTTTTTTTTTTTTTTTTTTTTTTTTTTTTGCTTATTTTTATCGATCTGCTTATTTCTAGACATCGTTTCCGTGTTAAAAAAATGTACTTAAAACAGACAAGAAACTAAAAATAATGATATTGCAACAATCAATAAAAATAATCTAATTATAGGAGTAAGAACGAAATAAAATGAACAATAACAAAAGGGATAATGCCTATAATTATTATATTAATGGTGATAATAATAATAATATTATTATATAATGATAATATAATTGGTTATTTTTATGACTGAGTTGATGATAATGACGATACTAGTTACCAACTAATAATAATAATTCAAATGATAATGATATTGATGATAATAACAATAATGATGATGATGATGATAACAGGAATAATTATAACGATTATGATAAAAATAATAATACAAAAATAAAAATAATAATAACAATAACAATGACGATAAAAATAATAGCAATAATATTTATAACAATAACAATAATAGTAATAAGAATTACAACAATAATAACAATAAAAAATAATAACATTAACATGATCATACTAATAATAACATAATATATAATAATAACAATAATAATAACAATAACATTAACAAAGTAACAAAAACACCAGCAACAACAACAACAACAAAAACAAAGACCCTTAACAACAACAACTCCCCCCCTCCCAGCCCCTTCCTCCTCCCTACCCCCTCCCCCTCCCCAACACCCCCCCAGCCCCTTCCTCCCCTCCCCCTTCCCTCCCCCCCCTCCGCCCTCCCCCTCCCCAACACCCCCCCAGCCCCTCCCCCCCAGCCCCTCCCTTCCTCCTCCCCCCCTCCCCCCCTCCCCCCCGCCGATCCCCACCCGAGGGAGCCCGACGATAAAAGCTCAGCACAAAACACACACTTAAGCCTTCTCGAACACCGAGCTTCCTCCTCTGAGCTTAATCTTCCTAAAACCGTCTTCCTGGCTTTTTTATTATTATTATTATTTTATTTATTTTTTTTTTTTGCAAGCTTCGTGATCGCAATTGTTCATCTTTGGTTTTTTGGTTATTTTCACTATTGGTGTGATTTTTTATGGTTGTTATTACCGTCATTGATATTGTTGTTATTGTTGTTGTTGTTATTGTTATCATTATCATTGTTATTATCATTATTATCATCATCATCATTATTATTGTTGTTGTTTTGTTTTCGTTGTTGTTACTAACAATACTATTATTCCAAATACAATTACTGTTACTATTATCATGATGATGATAAAAATAACAACGACAATGATAACGATTCAAAGAGGAATAATAATTATTAGGATAATAATAATGATAATAATAATAATAATAATAATAATAATAATAATAATAATAATAATAATAATAATAATAATAATACAGATATACCAACAACAACAACAAAAACACACAGACAAAAACAATGAAAAATGAAGTACACTCACAAGGAACTATTGAACAGAAGTGAACAACAAAGACAGACAGACAAAGGAGAAACGACAGATAGACAGACAGACAGATACACAAATACCCCAATAGATAGAGAGAGTTCAGATAGATAGGTAGATTGAAAGACGAATAGATGACACAGAGACTGATAGATAGATTGAAAGGCTCATGGACGACACACAGACAGTGAGAGACAGATGGGCAGAGATAGATAGATAGATGGATAGATAGATAGATAGAAGGGAATAGACGAAACTCGTAGTCGGTTCGTAGAGTGAAAGTGTTTATTCCCTTTCACATGATTTATTTCTTTTTGTTTCGCGTCGGCAATCTTGCATAAAAAAGTGGACTCAGTTTGCACGCTCACTGAGGGACAAGTGTCTTTAAGGGTCAAAATGGAATGGTTCTGCATTGCGGTACCACACCTATTGTACTGTTATTTTTTTTCCTTTCTCGTAAGAATGGTCTGCTTTGCGAATTTACTGTTCAGTGCGTTATTGTTGTCTTTTGTTCTTAGTTCTTTTGTTCTCGTTGATTCGTTATTCTACAGTGTGGTTCTACTGCTAATGTATACCACACCCACTATTCCTTTTTTTCCCCTTTATGTTCTATTTTTACGATAATTGACTCCATATTTCCTATATGACTCTGTTTAATTCTATGCTACGTTAATCTACTTCAGGTTACTCTAATCTACGTCCACCTATGCAGTGCTTTCTCCCCCTTTCTCTTCACCTGTCCTCACTCGCTCACGAATCCCTCCTCTGTTCGACTCTCTTTCTCTCCTCCTCTAATTTACTTTACACAACCCTACTCGCCTCTACATTACCCTCACCCCACCTCCCCTTTCCCCTTTAAAAAATCAACCCAAATCTACCCAAATCTACGCCGTTCTACTGGGTTTGGCGAGCTGGTCCCTGGTCCGCCCCGCTCTCGCCTTCCCACTCTCTCTCGCCCATTCATCGATTGCAGCAGACGACGCGCCCCGGACCCCGCTACAACGCACTACGACGACCTCTCCCTCGTACTTACTGGCAGTCGTTCATGATCTCCTCCTGCGTCCTGACTTGCACGGGCGCGTACTTCTCCACTTTGTCCTCGTAGTTACAGAAGCACTTGGTGATCTTGTCGTCGAAGCAGTTAACGAGGTCCTCGAGGGAGGTGGAGAACGTATCCTTGAAGTTTTCCGTCGTGTCTGACATGTTGTCGAGGAAGTCATTGTCGTTCTTCTCCGGGGTCGTGCCGGTCGTGTTGGGCGTCGTCGGGTTACAGTTTGTGTCTTGGGACGATTGGAAATCCGAAAATTCGGCCCACTCGTCCGTGTCGAACTTAGCAAGGGGGACGGACACCTCGAGCTCCGCCATCTTGCCTTCGCGCAACTCCACCATCGCGGCAACTGACAGCTCGACGCGAACGAGCGAGATTCGGCGAGGAAGCGCGAGACGTCCACGCACCGGGGGAGGGACCCGGAGGGGGGAGGAGGCGGCGCCATATTCAAAAGCAGCTGTGTTGCGGCGACGGCGCTTGTGCGTCGGGTGCGCTTTTCTTGGGGTGATTTCTTGTTATTGGTATGCACTACGCCCGTAAGCACACACATACAAACACGGACACACACACACACACACACACACACACACACACACACACACACACACACACACACACACACACATACAAACACACTCACTACACACACACATTACGAACAGACCCGCCGGCACACTACACAGTACATACATCCCACACACACGTAATATCTCTAAATATCCATTATGACAACCAGCTCGCTCTTCTTTCTACACAAAACCATCGCGCTGAACAATTTTCTTAGAAAAAAACAACCGAAGATATTTAAATGCACAAAAAAGAAAAGAAAAGTTTCATCCATACAAACTCTAAGTGTTAAAACAAAGAAACGTAAGTATTTTTGAAACAGGATTAAGAACTGGCGAGGACTTCAATAAACCAGTCTACATTCCCTCGTAAGTCACTTCAACGCTCTTCACAAAACCCTTGAACAAAGAAAATGACATAATTTTATGCTCACTTATTTCAATATATATTTTTTTCAGATCGACATCAGCTAATCATTTGAAGGAGTCATGTTAAACAAAAACAAAATGTTCTAAACAAATAAACAAAACAGCAAAGAAAATAGAATAAAAAAATCAC
>NC_091566.1:38684092-38696592 GCF_042767895.1 Penaeus vannamei | reverse complement strand
ATATATATATATATATATACATATATACACTACGTACATGTACTGCATGTTTATAGACTGGTAAGCAGATTGATTTTTCTTTTTGCATTTTTTATTGTTTTTCTCTTTCAAAGTTAATTACAGCTTTTTATTTACTATTTTTTTCCTTCAGAAGAAGCAACGAAAAGATCTTTTCTAAAAGATCATCTTATTTTATATCCATCTTTACCTATGCATTACATCGTTTTATTATTAGGTTTCTATTTCAAATCTTCAGATTCTGAATTACTGTTGAAATATAACAATCTTGGAGGTAGTCAATACTGATCAGTATTTACTGCGTAATTTTCAAATAGACAAACAAAAGGATATTTAGCTCAAGTATTTTCTGCCTAAATTATGATAGGATTCAGCCTTAGGACAAAAAACTACTTAGTTGAATATAATCTCTTTTATTTCAATCACTTGGGATTTCTTACAAAACAAATAATATACTCTGTTTACAAGAAAGCATTCAAAAACATTCAGAATCTGTGAACGAGCACAATATCACGGCCCTAATAGAAATATCAAGGAATCTGCTTGTACAGATTTAAAAATCTAATCAAGTCACGAATCACCAACATTACCTTTATATACACAGTACACCTATCTCTGAAAATATATGTGAAACTGCACAACGAACATGATTGGCATCCGATGATTCCTTCACAAAACAGGGACAATAATCTTCATTACACTAGATGACCAGACACAATTATAATACATTACCCTTCGGTATTTGGCATCCAATGACAATATGGCAGATCAAGCAAAGCCTAAAGCTACTAATGAGGTAACGGACTTCATTTTGTGACAAGTCTTCGAGAGGAATGCTTTGTTATGTTAAAGACCCTTGTCCCTCCCTCCCTGTCCCCATAAACCCCTTTTTTCCTGTGTCCAGAAGCAGGGTCTCCCACGGTCAAATCTTATTATATTATGTTAAGTAAGGTATTAGTGCATTTCGAAAGAAAAGAGAGAGAGACAAAAAAATAAAAGGAGCAAAAACTTTGTGACAACAGTGCATTTCCACTCTAAAAGGATGTACTGGACAGAGCAAACTGTAATGTGTTGTGCAATATGTGAGAAAGAGTAAGTCTAAAAAATAAATAGAATATAATTAATTGATATTTCCATTAGCCAATCTCTAGCATATATATTGGTAAATATCTTATAATCAAAATGTGTTGCTTACCCAATTAGATATTAAAGAAACTTATATCCTTTAGCTACAATCGGCAAATTCAGATAAATACCATTTCAAGAAAAGAATGGAAAAAAAAAAATAATAAAAAAAAAATAAATAAATAAAAATAAATAAAATGAAAAATAAAAAATAAAACAACAAATTCCTGCTAATACTAACAGTATTCAAATTCATTATACTTAAAAAAATAAACAAATAAAATAAATATATGAGGAAAGAAAAGATACGCAATCTTTGGCTAGATACAAACGAAGGGTTAATTAATAAACCTTCCAAAACTTGTAATATGACACAGAACACTAGAATATTTTGCAGCTTCCGTTGAACAAGTGTGAACACATAGGGACACTACAGGTTTCTCTGACTATAATGAATTTATAGAACACTATGGAACATGGAAGCAGATGACAGAGGAAGAGGAGGAAGTGGGAGAGAGAAAAGGAGAGAGCAAGAATTCAGAAAGGATATAAAAACAAAATAAAGAAGCAGCAGGCTAGAAAATCCGGATACATGCAACAGCTCCTATTAACAATTACTTGATGACACTAAATTGTACTTCCATTGAGAAAACGTTAAAGCATTGTCAATTATGCACATTACAAGTACTAGCATCGCTTCGTATAACACTTCAAATCAAATCCATCACAAATCATGAAAGTTATCAAATTATAGACATACCAAAATCTCAGTCATCTGATTCTGTCACCTAATACAACAAACAACCTATTTTCATCTATTAACTTCAGTCCTTCATTAAACACAACCAAAGGAACTCAAGACCAGAAAGGAATTTGCTATCACTAGTTATCAAATTGACTAGGATATTTGTATTATTATTTGTATTTCGCACTGTCAAAGATTTCTGGCTCAGTGCATGATGCGCATTGTTTGAAGCAATTCTCCTAGATCGACTGCGTCAACTGGCTACAGCTTCGGCCTTAGAGCTCCTTCACTGCTTCTCCCGAGCTCCTGGAGAACTGTCTGCAGCTTCTCTTGGTTGGGAGAGAGGGTCGTCTGGTCACCCATTCTGGAAAGGTTGAAGGTCCTTAGAGTAACAAATACCCACTCAGAAACCAAGAAGAATAAAGTGCAGAGTGATATAATATACATAAAAACACATGTATATGAATATGTGTGTTCTTTTAATTCCATTAAATTTCTCCTGTCTGACTTACATTTAGACACTGGACATCATAGGGTTATTGGAGCTCTTTCAGTCTCATACAAGACTGTAACCAATAATTCACATCCCCTCTATAAGTTTTTACCTGATTTTTATCAACCTGCAAGAGTTACCAATAGTTCTATGACTCTTAGTTCAATGACATTTGATATGTTGATCATCTACAAGTTAGTTTTCAAAATGCTTATTTACTGCTATTTGTAGGCTTTGGAATAGATTGCCTTCAGAGATTGTCAGATTGTCCTTTCTCCGACTCTTGAAAAATTTAAAAGATCAGCTAATATGTTTTTCTTATGTACATAGCTGACTTTCTATCTTCTCATTCTTTCTAAGCTGTATCTTGACCTGTACTGACACCTTTGGCAGTATAAATCTTGATATTTTCAGTGTGGCTCTTTATATAGCTTACAATAATAATAATAATAATGATAATGATAATAATAATAATATTTGATACATATGTGACTGTCTACATGTGCATATTTGTGTGTGTGTGTGTGTGTGTGTGTGTGTGTGTGTGTGTGTGTGTGTGTGTGTGTGTGTGTGTGTGTATGCATCTGTATGTATGTACGTATGTATGTACGTATGTATGTACGTATGTATGTACGTATGTATGTACGTATGTATGTACGTATGTATGTACGTATGTATGCACATACGTATACACATATGTATGTATGTAAGTATATATATATATATATATATGTATGTATGCATGCAATGTTTTTTGAGGATAATCAGAACCACAGACCATATTCCCATGAATGGAGAAGGTAACCAGCATATCTCACTAAACCAATGAAATAAAAGAAAGTAACAAAAGCTTTAACATATCATGCATCCTATTGGTTTCCAAACATCAGCAAAGAAAATATAAGGAACCCTTACCCCTTTCTCTTCTCAACCATTCCAAGCTTGATGAGCGAACGCAGTGCGTGGCGAGTCGGGTCCAAAGAGAGGGCAGAGTACACCCCCGAACTTGCAACTATTCTCTCCACGTGACGCTGGATGGCCAGTACGACTTCACCATTGTCGAGCCAATCTTGGGAGGCCTGATAAAAATTGCAATTTATTCTGTTTATGTATAAAATGGATGGTAAGAGTGATACAATCTGTTACTGTAGAAAATGTTCTATTCTACAAAATATTTTTCCATCTCCTTCAATAAAATCTTGAATTATCCTTAGAAAAACTTGTTACTTGTTGTAAATTGTATTTTTGTAGCTTACTCTCTTATAATCTATTCATGAGACAAGAAATAAGGAGTAGTAAAAAATAATACATCATTTCAAGTTCACAGTTGAAGCAAAAAATAAAAGTACCAAATTAACTCTTTTTGTGTCACAAAAATACTTTGTGTTCCACATATGAACAAAGATAAAGTTTGCCACAATGGGCTATTAACAATCAATCGTCAAGAAAAGGAGACTGACAGTAATTTAAGTACGACTGTTACATCAGACCTATAGCATACCTTACAAACAAACTGGCATATTGCTTCTCCCTACCCAAACCAAATGGTTGTACAAAAATCACAAAAATTATGCAACAGTTCTTAGAGAATTAGTCTTACTAGTGTCTCTGCAGCACAACTGTAGGTGATGACAAAGGGTTTGAGGAGACCGAGAAGCAACGACATCAATTTATTGCCTCTGCCGGTATGGTGGACTGAACCCTGGATGAAACTGACTTCTCCGCTCCACGTCAGCAGGGATAAGCCTTCCATGAAGTCCTGGGAGAAGAGTAAAGAAAATACATATACAGACAGCTGTGAAGAAGAAGAAGAAGAAAGAAAAAAGATGAAACAAAGAAATAAAAATAAAAATAAAATAAAAGAAAAAATGATGTAGTGTTCACTGTAGTTTGGTTTCTAAAATTTTGTTTACACACAGATGGCACATCACCAAAGCATCAAATAGTAAATTCTATGGGACCTCATCTTTTTCATTAAAATTTCTTGAATTTTAGTGAAAAAGATTTTGTCTGGTGGAATTAATATGAATACTGTTATTATCATTTCTATTATATGTATATTATAATGTTACCAAAATACTAATAGCAATCAATTATTTTTCAAATCTTCCCCAAAATCAAGAAGGTTAAGCAGGGGAGATAGTAGGACACGGAATTAACTCTTGTGGGGGCCATCTACATTTAAACAAAAATCACAGTCGACATGGTACAGTAAGTATCTAATGCCCTTCTGGGATTGATAGGTTTCAAAGGAAAGTTGTGAGAAATATCTAATTCCTTAAATCAATGACAAGATATTCAAATTAACACATAGTATTAAAAAGCTGGATGAAGTCCTTCCTCAAATATCATGTAACGTTCTACACCAAACTTTCAACATAAGAGAAAATAATTTTTTTCTCAATCTTTAGCCTACCAGTTTCATTTATAATAATTACTATGATATCTAAGCATACATAAGAAAGAAGGAAAAGCATAAGAGCAAAAATAAATAAGTTTAGTAAGCTTAAAGAGAATAAGTAACTCTTGTCCAATGTCCTTACCTTTCCTCCAGTGTCCTTCTCGAAGATGAAATCATTGCTCATTAAGGAACGAAGGAAGAAGAATCGGCTCTGTAGCTCCTCTGTGGGAAAAAGGAGAATAAAAAGAAATAATACTTACTTATCTTTTCTATCTATTCTTTTGTAAAACTAATGTAGGCTTAGACTATAGAGACTAGGACTGTACTTCATTTTCTGTGCAATTTCTTTATTGCCAATTTTAGATTTCCTTTCAATGACATTTGCACGAATATACTCATCTCCTAAAAAAAAATAAACAAGAAAAAAAAAAAAAAAAAAAAAAAAAAAAAAAAAAAAAAATCTTTTTTAGAACTGATATCTCCCACGTGTCAAACTTCAAGTATAAAAAAAATTGTATAAAAGGGAATAATTTAAGTATCAAAAATGATCTCTTAAGGGGTAATTAGGATTGACTGATTGCAGATTGATCAATCTGCAAGAACGTGAGACATCATTAAATAAGCGTTGATAAAACAATTACAGTTTTAGCAAGGTATACAAAAGCTTCATTATACTTTAATATTTTATAAAGTGAAGCACTACCGGCCAAAGTTCCCTAATTAACGTAAACTTCCAATACTTTTACACGATATGCAATAAGTCACCTGATCCAATACATCACAACACTCGGAGGAGGTCGAGAAATGACACCAAAACAAACAATTAAACTCACCAATGGGGCAAACTGCATTGGAACTCACTCGTGACACAAGGGCTTGAGCAACCAATGCTGGTCGGATTAGAAGGTGCAATGACTGATTGATGTAATGTTGTAACATGAGATGTGTTACTGCGTTTTCTATGGTTCCACTGCTCAAGGTGGCCACTGTGGAGGAAATGAAATAAACATTTGACTCTTCAATATAATACAAGAAATTGCATGTGTGTATACATATATATATATATATATACATATATATATATATATATATATATATATATATATATATATATATATATATATATATATATATATATATGTATATATAGATAGATAGATAGATTAAATATATAAATATACACACACATATAGATATATAAATATACTCATACATATAGATATATAAACATACATATACATATAGATATATAAATATACATAAGCTATACAAATAGATATATAAATATACATATAAATTTTATATATATATATATATATATATATATATATATATATATATATATATATATATATATATATATATATATATATATATATATATATATATATATATATATATATATACATATATATAGATATAAATATATATATATATATATATACATACATCTATATACACATACATATATATAAACAGAATTTTAAATATATATATATATATATATATATATATATATATATATATATATATATATATATATATATATATATATATATATATATATATATATATATATATATATATATATATATATATATATATATATATATATATATATATATATATATATATATATATATATATATATATATATATATATATATATATATATATATATATATATATATATATATATATATATATATATATATATATATATATATATATATATATATATATATATATATATATATATATATATATATATATATATATATATATATATATATATATATATATATATATATATATATATATATATATATATATATATATATATATATATATATATATATATATATATATATATATATATATATATATATATATATATATATATATATATATATATATATATATATATATATATATATTATATCTATATATATATATATATATATATATATATATATATATATATATATATATATATATATATATATATATATATATATCTATATCTATATATATATATATATATATATATATATATATATATATATATATATATATATATATATATATATATATATATATATATATATATATATATATATATATATATATACATATATACATACATATATAATATACATATAAACACAAACATAAAAATGTAAATCAAGATCAGTGGGAAGTAAAAGACTTACCCTTTTGCGGCAAGTGTAAGCTCTGTTGATTAGGTTGGTGTATTTGCTGTATATGAACGACATCATTGGCTCCTAGTGTTGCAACTTGTTGGTGGATTGCAAGACTATGTCTCACAGTATCTTCAACTGATCCTGTGCAAAAAAAAAAAAATCACTTGTTAGTAGCATCGCTTCCGTTTCCTCTCTGACTTCTGTATTTTGATACAATGATGAAAAAGCCTGGCAAAATATCATCCAATATATACATTAAAATCCTCCACAAACGAGCAGTAGAACCAATAAGCAAGCTATTCAACAAGTACCTTCAACAGCCACCTCTCCCCCAACCTTCTGGAAAATGCCCACCAGCCACGAGACGTCTTCAACGAGACCTTTGAGGGGCACCATCCACTGCCCTCTCCAAAGCGCTTGCATCAGCTGGACACAGACAATGCTCCAGACACTCGTAAGGGAACCCATCTGGATTTTATGTAACACGTGAAGGCCTAGGGCTTCACAGGCAGACAACTGTTTCGGGAAGAGTATTTGATATATCAACTTCTGTTAATGTAAATACACATACCTATTCATTACTCTATTTGCGTATCTATACAAACAATGTATTCCTTGTATTGCATATATGTAACCAATATTTTTTTTTTTTTTAAGTATAGACCTTCAATACAATATCAATTCTCCAATATAAGCTAATATGAAAAAAGGGAGAAAAAAAAGAAGAAAAACTAGAACTTAAACATACCAGTACGGGCAATCCCAACTGCCAAGCAATGACCATGCACATACCTCATTCTTGAGCAATGGGGCCAAATGTGATGGCACAGCGGCAGTGAGGTGCCTTTCAACGCGTGGAAGAAGGAAGCTCCTGGCTGATATGGGGTCACCGACATGGATGCGAATGTCTCCAAAGTTTTCCTTTAATATGCTGGTTGCCTTTAGAAGACCCTGTAAATTTTAAAGCACAAAAAACAATGATTAAAAGAGACAAAGAAACAAAATTTTGAGAGCTATTTACATTTCATTTTGACACCAAGAGGATGGAACAGGAATCCCATCTTCCACATAAGAAAAGAACAAAAAAGCCAATGAGCCATAAATCTCTCTCTCACACACACACACACACACATGCACACACAGATGAATATATAAACAGATAAACACACACACATGTACACACAAATGAATATATAAACAGATAAACACCCACACACACACACATGTACACACAAATGAATATATAAACACATAAACACACACACACATATATGAACATATAAACACATAAACACATACACATGTAAAACAAAATAAGATTGCTAATATAAAATCTACCATATTTATAGAATAACCCAAGGTGAATTTGATAACAAAATTCCAGAAAACAAACACAAACATAATATCCTGTAAACAAATTAAAACTTCTTACGAAGAACACCCACAGTAACAAAATTACCAACAAATCCAATCACAAAATATATACCCTCCTAGGAAGAAAGAAGGAAAGATAGAAAGAGAAGCTCAAAAAGTCAGATTCCACCCACCGACGTTGATTCTTTGGGTTTGGGCACTCCGAGCAGTTCATATGCATAAAGCTTCTCTTCCAGGGTCCTGTCATATGAGATGCTTATGGGCACGACAGCCAGGTCTGGCAACCTTCCTCGCAGCCAGCACTCTGACACACAGCCAAGCAACCCTAGTTGTTTGGGGGAAGGGGAGAGAACATTAGTGTTTGGAGGAGTGGGAGAGATAAAAAGAAAGAATAAGAGAGAGAAAGAGAGAGAGAGAGAGAGAGAGAGAGAGAGAGAGAGAGAGAGAGAGAGAGAGAGAGAGAGAGAGAGAGAGAGAGAGAGAGAGAGGGAGAAAGAGAGAGAGAGAGAGAGAGAGAGAGAGAGAGAGAGAGAGAGAGAGAGAGAGAGAGAGAGAGAGAGAGAGAGAGAGAGAAAGTGTCAATGTAATAGAGAAAATGAATGATGATGAGAGAAAACTATACATACAGAGCAAGAAACATGAAACAGAGAGAAAGAAAGAGAAATAAAATAACAACAAAAAACTAACCATCCAAGTACTTTATAATAAAGTATAGAAAGCCAATAAATGAAGCAAAAATCACAAAAAAACTCACCTATCTTTGGCGGTAACGACTTTCCACTGCGACTTCTAGTACCTTCTAGAAAGAACTCAAGGGGAGATCCAGTGCACTCCACAATGGTCTGAACATATTCCTGACAAAGAAAAATAATTAGGTGTTCGTATATGCTATTTATATATTTGCATGCTCATTTATATGAATATTTATTTATGTACTATCTTACACACATTACATACAACATAAAATTAAGCAAAAACCCCTTGTAAGTGCCACCCCCCAAAAAATTAGGGTTCATCATTAAGTGATGACATGAAATAGAAGATAAAAAACAAAGAGGTTGCAGCTTCTATATACTTTGAATATTTTGTTAAAGAAATCTTATCCAATTTCCACATAATCAACATCATCAGAGACGACAATCAACCTAATGTTACTTTCCCTTTAGTAATGTTTTGTTAAATGTTTCTGCATATAGATGGCTCTGCCAGTGCTTAGCCGCAAAGGAGTCAAGTAGTAGACCTTGTAACCTAACCTTTCCTTGAAATACTGGGAAAATGCTTTTTACACTAATGCTATCAATATTGATACTATTATTTTTGTTAAAATCATTATAATCATTAAATTGTTATTGGCATTACAAATGGCAGTTAATGAAAATCAAGGAAAAGGCTAAACAGGTGAGAGAGGAATTTATCATAACTTGCTAATTGGTGGAGCCATCTATATGTAAAAACAATCACTAAATTAAATACACAGTGGGAATGGTATGTATGCATATGCCAACCCAGGCAGCATGTGGTTAATACTCTCAAACAATATATAACAAGCGCATTTGTAATTTCATGTCAATAGACAAATAAATCAATAAATAAACAAAAACAAATTGATAAGCAACTATTTCTAGAGATAAAACCTACTTGGAATACTGCCCAATAGAGTGCATTGTCCATGAATGTTCGGCGTATGTAGAATGCACCTGAACGTCTCAGCATCTCGCCTATGACCGCCATGCTCATAAAATCTGCAATAAGCCAATATACATAATCACTAAATACATACAATGTAAGCAAGATTACTGTGATTTTAAACAATTTGTAATGAAAGACCACACTGTTTATCCTGCAGACACCCAATGATGCACATGAATGCTAGATATATTATACTATGGTAGCTAATCATATTTCTAATGTAGCACAAGGTCTTCTGCAACTGAAGTAATCTCTGGTACTCATAATCAAGCTCTAATATCATATATTATGTTTTGGACAACTTTATGTAGTAGGAGCCCCCCCAAAAAAAGAAAAAGAAAGAAATATAAACATGTTCTATCTAAAACACCTTTAACAAATCTATCACTCAATCTATAATGAGACTAGAGCCTTACCCATTCCAGCAGCAATAACAGGCAAGGGCAGGTTGAAATGGTATGCGATGTAGGATACTAACAGGAAGTCTGCATAGGATCGATGTGTTGGGAGCAGGATTACAGGTGTTTCAACCAGCTTCCTGCGAAGCTGATACGGAAAATGATAATCAGTAGCCTATTCAAACTGTGACTAATATCAAAGCAGCTTCCGAGAAAAACCAGGATATTTGATGATAGCATTGAGGCTACATTTCTCTAAACAAAGAGATAATTACAAACAACATCAACAAGTATCTATACATCCTAAGATACTGGAAATTGTAAAAGCAGAATATAAATATAGCATCAAGCAGTAATGGAAGAGAGTTTATTCACACAATATCAGCATTTTGGTTCAATATACCATAACTGTTTTCCGGGACTTCTGTTTTCTGTCCATCATAGCACAATATATGAATGATCATATTCTTAAAAGACAAGAGCTTACGGGATAATAAACTACCATTTCTTATCATCCTTATATGAGAAATTCTGATTCATTCCTTAAAATTCTCTTCCTTATTTCTCAATTTAAACTATAAGGTATCTATGTAAGCCTATTTCTACTTGAAAATTTGAGACAATGTGTTTATAATATGACAAATCTGCAATGATGAATCCTTCTGCAATCAAATATATAATTATGTCATCTGTATCTTAAACCACTTGCGCACCCTCACACACACATACACATACACACACACACACACACAGAAGAAAGAGAATCCTACATACTTTCTCAATACCCTCCTCATTAATTAGAACTTTTCCATAAATTCTCTTCATGATCTTGGGAAGGATAAAGGCAAACTGTCGTATAGTGCCTATGTCCTGCGTGTGCCCCATCTGTTCCAGGATACCCTTCACTTCTTCCTCCAAAGCCTCTTGGTCCTGCTCATTCTTGGCTAACTGTTGAAAGGAAAGAGATTGTACTAAAAATGGGTTTAATGATATGTGATTTACCAAGACTAGTAAATGTGAGTTACGTTCCAAATGTGGATCTACAAAATATTCTTGCAACCCTTGCCTATTCCTGAAATCTGTATTCTTGCACTTCTTGATGCTAAGGCTCATAATCAAAAATCCTAACCTGGCTGATGGTGTGCTTCACTCTCTCCGACCCCATCACTCGATTGAAGATGTCATTGCGGCTTAGGTGTAGTCTGTATCGGTAGTCTCCTCTTGACGACCACTCGCGGGCAGCCCACCTCAGGTCACTTGATGCTCTCCTCTCTTCTAGCAAATCAATATATTGTGTCTTTGGCTTGGATTTTCCTCCGCAGGCAGCAGGGGAACTCTGCGATACTATTGGCTGCTCCATTGTGTGTGTCCTCCTCCCTGTCTGGAGAAAAACGAACACGTTATTAATAGGATGAAAGGGATTGTAATGGCTAAACAGAATCTATAAAAGATGAACATCTGGGGGTGTATAAATGGCTTCCTTTTTTGTTCTTTTCTGGAACATTAAAATATTTTAAAAATCATAAATGACATATGTGTGTCAGCTGTTTTAACTGAGTGTCAACTTTTCTTACATTTGAAGGGGTAAATTTAGGTTTACAATATTTTCATTAAAGTTTTTAGGTAATTCTAATATGGAGAATAATATGCCTCTGACTGCAGCTGATCCTTCGACTGTTCTGTCAAGATCTTAGCTACACCGAGTAAACCCTACTGGGATATAGGTGGATAAAAAGATAAAGCCATAGAGATAGACAGATAGATAAGAAGATATAGAGAGATGGAGTTAGAGTAGTGCAATGGTAATGTGGCAGCCTGGGCCAGGAGGATCTCTAAGCACATGGGTTAGAGTCCTGGGAAGGGCATCCACTCGCGTTAATGGTCTGCACCTGTTAAATAAAAGTGCTTCGAAGGAGGCACTTTCCTAGTCCTTATAACTGAATCTGAGACATTAAAAGATGATCACACAGACAGTGAAATACAGAGATAGAGAGACAGACAGAAAAAGATGGATAGACAGCATTATATAATTCTATCAATGCATAAATAGAAT
>NC_091566.1:38671592-38679092 GCF_042767895.1 Penaeus vannamei | reverse complement strand
CAAGAAGCATCACTTTCCATGTCTTGCTTCTATCATGACTTCGCGAGTTGCAAAACAGACCAGTTTAGAGGCTTCTGTATATGCTTATATATGCAGTCACTGGTCTGCATATATATGTATATATATATATATATATATATATATATATATATATATATATATATATATATATATATATATATATATATATATATATATATATATATATATATATATATATATAGATAGATAGATAGATATACATATATCTATAGCTCTATCTATCTATCTATCTATCTATATATATATATATACTATATATATATATATATATATATATATATCTATATATATATATATATATATATATATATGTATATGTATATATATATATGCGTGTGTGTGTATATATATATGTATATATATATATATATATATATATATATATATATATATATATATATATATATATATATATATATACACACATATATATATATATATATATATATATATATATATATATATATATACATACATATATATATATATATATATATATATATATATATATATATATATATATATATATATATATATATATATATATATATATATATATATATATATATATATATATATATATATATATATATATATATATACGTATATATATATATATATATATATATATATATATATATATATATATATATATATATATATTTATATATGCAAATATACAAAAGCATTCTCTTTGTATTCCTTTGTGGAACTATATATTGAGAGACATGGAACCCCACAAGTGGATGATGGGGCACGCAGCCCGCCACCCCCTTTTGTATGGGGCAGCGTCGGTGGGGGTGGCAGAGGTAGCATCCACCCGGAGCGACTGCCAGAGGCTGAACCTCAGGCGGGAAGTCAGGGTAGGGGCTTGGAACGTCCGTTCTTTGCGTCAGGATGATCGGTTGCCTCTACTGTCGAGGGAACTGGGGAGGCTGAGAGTTGAGGTGACTGCTCTCTCAGAGGTGAGGAGGCCTGGCAGCGGCATGACCTGTGTAGGTGGCTACACCTATTACTGGTCGGGCCGCAGCGACGGCCACCATCTCCATGGAGTAGCCATTGCCATTTCCAGCAGACTCCAACCCTCGGTAGTAGAGGTTACTCCTGTTGATGACCGTATAATGGTATTGAGATTGAAGCTATCTTTTGGCTTCATGTCTCTTATTGCTGTGTATGCTCCTACTGATGTTTGTAAACTTGATGTGAAAGAGATGTTCTACGCCAAACTTATATCTGTGGTAGACAGATGTCCCCGGAGAGATATTTGCATTGTTCTGGGTGACTTCAATGCGGTATCTGGCTGTGATCGATCTGGCTATGAGATGTCTGTCGGTCCCCATGGTTCAGGAGCTGATGCCGGTAGCGAGAATAGCCTCCTTTTCCGGGACTTTGCTAGGTCCCAGAAATTTAGGATTTCTGGCTCCTGGTACCAGCGCCCAGACCCACATCGCTGGACATGGTACAGTGATGCAGGTAATGCAGCCAAGGAGATCGACCACATACTCGTTAGCACTCGTTGGAGGATCCTTCAGAATTGCAGGGTGTACAGGAGTGCTGAGTTCTGTGGTACTGACCATAGATTGGTTATGGCTACCCTCCGGGTCCACTTCAATACTCCCCAGCGGTCAAATGATCAACCTAGGGTGTTTCATTTGGACAGGCTGAGGGAGGCAGAGTGTGCCTGTGGGTTTGCTGAGGCAATCTCTGATCGTTTCGCAGTGCTTGACAGTCTGACAGACCCTGTTCTTCTGTGGGATACCTTTAAGCGTGAAACGCTTGATGCAGCTCAAGATACGATTGGTGTACGCCCGAGAGCAGTACGGAATTCCATCTCGCAGGAGACACTGGAAGCCACAGATGCATGTCGCACGGCTCGTCTGACAGGGGATCGGGAATTGCACCGTTCTCATGTGCGCAGAACTCGGTCCCTGTTAAGAAGGGACAAGGAACAGTTTATTAGGAGTCTTACAGAGGAGGTAGAAGGCCATTTCTTAGTAAATGACCTTCGTCCTGCATATCAAGCCCTGAGAAAGCTGAACTCCAAGCGCTCTTCACAGGTGACAGCAGTTCGCTCAGTAAATGGTCAGATCGTTTCAGATCCTGATGCGGTGCGGGAACGTTGGGCTGAGTATTTTGAGCAGCTGTACCAGGTTGACCCACCAACAGTTAACTTGGATGCGGGTAGTTTCGAGATCCTGCTGCCGGATCCACCTATCAGTGAGGACCCTCCCTCCCTAACTGAAGTTAGGAGGGCGATTTCCAAGCTGAAGAGTGGTAAAGCAGCGGGTATCTGCAGCATACCAGCTGAACTGTTAAAGGCTGGTGGTGAGCCCATGGCACAGGGGTTACATTCTGTCCTGGCTGCCATCTGGCGGTCCGGTGCCATTCCTCCTGACTTGTTGAGGGATTTCATCATTCCTCTCTGGAAGGGCAAGGGACCACAACAACCACTGAGGCATCACACTACTCAGTACACCAGGCAAGGTTCTCGCCCACATCCACGCCCACATGAGACGTATCAGAGACCATCTACTGAGGCACCAGAGACTGGAGCAATCCGGGTAAGTCCACAATAGACCGTATCCTCGCGCTTCGAGTCACTGTAGAGCGCCGCCGTGAGTTCGGGCGTGGGCTGCTTGCAGCCTACATCGACCTCAAGAAGGCGTTCGATACGGTGCATCGGGAGTCACTTTGGGAGATCCTGAGGCTGAGAGGAATTCCAACAAGGATTATTGGACTAATAGCAAGCCTGTATACTGGTACTGAAAGTGCTGTAAAGTGTGGTGGGGGCCTGTCGAGCTTCTTTCCTGTTAGTTCAGGAGTGAGGCAAGGCTGTGTCCTTGCACCAACTCTTTTCAACACTTGCATGGACTGAATACTGGGCAGAGCTACTGTTCAAAGTCATTGTGGAGCAACACTGGGCAATATAAAGGTTACAGACCTTGACTTTGCTGATGACGTTGCCATTCTATCTGAGGCTTTGGAAACCCTAGTGGCAGCTCTCGATGCATTTAGCAATGAAGCGAAGCCCTTGGGTCTAGAGGTCTCCTGGACCAAGACCAAGGTCCAGGAATTTGGGGACTTGTTAGGAGAACCTGTTCAGTCGGTACATGCTTGCGGCGAGGACATTGAAGTCACAGAGAGCTTTACATACCTTGGTAGTGTAGTTCATAACTCTGGGCTGTCAGACCATGAAGTCAGCAGACGGATTGGCCTGGCAGCAGGGGTCATGAACTCTCTCAACAAGAGTATTTGGAGATGTCGGTACCTGTGCAGAAGGACCAAGCTATGGGTTTTCAAGGCCCTGATAATACTAGTTTTGCTATACGGTAGCGAAACCTGGACATTGTCCTGTGCCTTGAAGGCTCGTCTTGAAGCCTTTTGTAATAGGTCTTTGCGACAGATCATGGGGAACTGTTGGCGGGAACATGTGTCCAACCAACGGTTGCACCGTGAGACTGGCACAGGACCTGTTATCTGCACAATCCGTGATCGCCAACTCAGGCGATACGGCCACCTGGCTCGCTTTCCTCAGGATGATCCTGCCCATCAGGTCGTCTCTGTTCGAGACAACCCTGGGTGGAGGGGGCCTGTGGGACGACCTAGGAAGTCGTGGCTTGGGCAGATCGAGCAAACCTGCCGTGAAGAAATAGAGATGGGCTGAGTCCCTGCCTGGCGTCTAGCCATGAGGGATCCTCGTAGGTGGAAGCGAAGGGGGGATGCGGCTATGCGCCCCCGTCGGCGTCAGCCCCCTTGATGATGATGATGATGATGGAGTGATTGTGCTACATCAGTCACCTTCACTACTACTGCATGTACTACGCAAGGCATGTAGCATACTGTGGCATTTGGTCTTCTAATCATAGTCAGTATTGATTTATGATAAATAAAATCTGATCATGTTGTAAATTAATAGATTGTCTAATGTGAAAATGAATCTAATGTTTATTAATCTATTTATGTTTAGCTTCCAGGACATGTCGAAGACCAAAAAAAATATGATAACTGTGATGATACGGATAATAAATCCATCAAAAGAAAAATCAACGATAATGATGATAACAATAATAATAGTAAACGCAGTTGTAATAATAATGATGGTAATAATAATGATAAGGATAATACTAATAATGATAATAATGATGACTATGATAATAATGATAATAATTATGATAATAATAATAATAATAACGATGATGATAATGATAATAATAATAACGATGATAACAATGATTATTATAAAAGTAATAAAGAAAATAATAGTAATAGTAAGAAAACTGAAAATAAAGATAATGAAAGTAACGGTAACAATAATGAATATAATAGTAACAATAACGATTGTAATGATAATGATAAAAGTGATGAAAAGGATAATGATGGTAGTGGTAATAATTCTAATAACAAATAATAAAAAAAAATGCGAATTCGCGTTACAAAGGCATCGATAACGAACACTTGCGCCGGTTCCCTTCAAGCGAAGATGTACAGCCAATAGACCACGTTGAAGAAGAGGAAGTAGCAAGGGATGAATATCATGGCGTATTTATAGAGTTTGTCGCAGAGCTTCCTGTTCCGCTCGAGGTGGGACTCGATGTCACCCCCGAGGACCCAGCGAGACAACCCCCGCGTGGGCTTGGGGAGGGCCTTGAGGGGGACGTCGCGGGCCTCCTTCCCTTCGGCGGGAGCGACGCGGATGGACGAGCCGATCCCGGAGGCGGCGCTGAGGAGCTTGCCGTCCGCAGCCATGTCGATGAGGACGTGGAAGACGATGACGAAGAAGATGAGCGAGATGCTGAACAGGAGCCACACGTCCACCATCTTGAAGTACGACGTCTTGGGGAGGGACGTCGAGGTCTGGAAAGGAGAGGGAAGCGGCAGCTTTATCTATTTGTCTGTTTATGCATTTGGCATTCCCTCTAATGATATGCACGTGACTTCTATAATCAATGAAAATAACAATGGACCACCGCCGATTTCCCCGTCGCGAGCGACGCCTCACCCGCGCGAAGAGCGTCGCCAGCGCGAGAGCCTCTTAGAACAAGAGCCAAGATCTAAGGGCTAAGAGCCAAAAGCTAAGAGCTAAGGACTATGAGCTAAGAGCTAAGAGCCAAAAGCTAAGAGCTAAGGACTATGAGCTAAGAGCTAAGAGCCAAAAGCTAAGAGCTAAGGACTATGAGCCAAGAGCCAAGATCTAAGGGCTAAGAGCCAAGAGGAAGAGCCGAGGGCGACTCGCCTGCGTGAAGAGCGACGCCAGCGCGAGAGCCTCATCTGCCCCTCTTAGAACAAGAGCCAAGATCTAAGGGCTAAGAGCCAAGAGCTAAGAGCCAAAAGCTAAGAGATAAAGGCTAAGAGCCAAGAGCAAGAGCCGAGGGCGACTCGCCTGCGTGAAGAGCGACGCCAGCACCAGCAGCACGGTGAGCGCCGACATGACCCTCGTCTCGAAGTTGTCCCTCCGGAAGACGAGCGACAGGTAGGCCAGGATGAGCAGGATGACGGTGGGGACGTAGATGGAGATGATGGGGTAGCCCACGCGGCGCTGCAGCTCCACCTCCACCTCCGCCTCCGCCATCGTCTGGTTGTTCGACACCGCCAGCCTCACGTCCACGACCTGCGGCGGATAGTTTCTCGTCTCTTTCGCTTTTCTTGGAAGCACAAGGGACTTAAAGGCAGTTACTTAAATAAAAGATAAAGACGCAGGTCCCTGAAGGTACAAGCAAATATCATGAAAGTGACAATATTGCATCAGATCTCAGACGCCGCAGCAGGCACTCGGCCTCGACGGGAGCCCCGCACCTCGTACTCGATCAGGAGCTTGGCGCCGACGTAGGAGACAGTCGAGATGGCCTCCTCGAGGACGACGAAGTCGGTGGCGGCAGAGAGCACCTCGAGGGCCATGAAGCAGCGCTGGACGTCGAAGGGGTAGAGGGCCAGGTCGAGGTCGCACAGGAACTGGGAGGTGTACTTCCGCTCGACGCTCAGGTGGTTCTCGGAGCCCAGGTACACGTTGACTAAAGGAGTTGCGAATGTGGGAGGTGGCAGAAAGGAGGAGAAAGAAATAAAAAAAAAAACCAGATAAGCCAGAAAAAGAAGGATAAAACATTGAATTACAAATACGTATCTGCATTCAGACAACCTTTACGACTATACAATAACTATACATAACCAGAAAGACAGAAAAAACTAAAAAAACAAAACAAAACAAATACAAACAAATCCGAGAGACCAACCAATGAATCCGTCCTCACACGGTCAAACGCATCCCTCAACCCTAGTGAAGATACCCCAATATACCTTTAATAACATCAACATGGCATCTCGGAAGTGAAAGAACCCCTCCCCCCCTACTTTTGAAGTCCGCACACGACACTCACTATCCTCGGGGACAGTGAAGTCGTCCTCCAAGGGCTCTCCCTCTCGGTGGATGGTGAGGACGGCCTCGCTGTCCACCATCGTCCTCTCCGTCCCTCGCACGTTCACCATCGTCAGCGTCGGCGACCAGAGGGTGTCGTGTTCGGTGGTGGGGACCTGCGAGGGAGACAGGGCTCGCTTCCGTTCTGCTTATCACCGGCCGGTTAAGGGGAAACAAAGGGCTCATTTGCGTCCGGTTAAGGGGAGACAATGGGCTCATTTGTGTCCGGATAAGGGGAGACGATAAATAGTTCATTTGTGTTCGGTTAAAGGGAGACAAAGGGCTCATTTGCGTCCGGATAAGGGGAGACAAACAGTTCATTTGTGTCCGGTTAAGGGGAGACGAAGGGTCCATTTGCGTCCGGATAAGGGGAGACAAACAGTTCATTTGCGTCCGGTTAAGGGGAGACAAAGGGCCCATTTGCGTCCGGATAAGGGGAGGCAAACAGTTCATTTGCGTCCGGTTAAGGGGAGACAAAGAGCTCATTTCCGTCAAGGTTAAGGGAGACTGAGAGCTCAATTCCCTCCAGTTACCGGGGAACAGAAAGCTCATTTCCTTCTGGTTAAGAGAAACAAAAAGCTCTCCTCCGCATTAATAGGTAAAAAAAGCTCATTCCACTCCGGTTAAATAAGACTTAACGGCCACTGCACCTCGCTCCTTATTTCCTTCCGGTTAAGAGGGACTGTGAGCTCCCTTCCTTCCCGTTATTGGGGATAGAAAGCTCACTCCGCTTAAGGGGACACACTTTCGGTTAAAACGGTTTAAGAAAGGATCATTTATGAAAGAAAATTGGTGCGTCTGGTTGCAACTTATTTTTTGAAGAGAAGGGGCGTATTGCACTGCATCTTTCCTTAGCAGAGGATCTTGGTGGCAATGAAGTGTTTAGGATATTTTGCCAACATTGTATGCTGGTAAATCTATTAACTGTGTGCAAACCTTTGGTGTAACTTTCCCTGGATTAAAGTAACCTGTGAAGGTTGTACTCCGCTTTAACGGAAAGGAAATTTATTATAATTTATCGTTACATATCTGTTTTTCTCCATAATGAA
>NC_091566.1:38659092-38661592 GCF_042767895.1 Penaeus vannamei | reverse complement strand
ATTAGTATTTGATATTATCTACGATAATATGAGATTTTATATCGTTATTCATGGGGTGAATTATCAATCATTACATACATATATGTATATATAAGTTAACTCACGCACACATTCACAGAAAAATGGTGGACTACAACATTTTTGGTAACGCACACACACACACAGACACAAATGTACATACATATATAAGTATATACATATATATATATATATGAATATATGTATATATATATATATATATATATGAATATATGTATATATATATGAATATATGTATATATATATATATATATATATATATATATATATATATATATATATATATATATATATATATATGTGTGTGTGTGTGTGTGTGTGTGTGTGTGTGTGTGTATACATATATGCAAGCACATATATTGTATATATATACATACATTATATATATATATATATATATATATATATATATATATATATATAGAGAGAGAGAGAGAGAGAGAGAGAGAGAGAGAGAGAGAGAGAGAGAAAGAGAGAGAGAAATTTACATATATATATATATATATAAATATATATATATTTTTTCATTCACACTCATGCACACTGATGAGGAGTGGGGGGAGTGGGGGGTTGGAAAGTCACGTGGCGCCCAGCATTGAGGTCGCCTCTTGCTCTCCTGCATCTGCCGTGTCCGAATCGTCTCCCCAGATACTGCCAGTGTCTTACGTAAGTCATCGGTAAATGTCCAAAACTAGCTGATAAGTAAAAAAAAAAGTAAAAAAAAAATATATATATATATATATCAGGAGGGATGGCCATCAATGAATCTCATCCACATATATGTTCATACTTAAAAATCTCATTTATTGTTTTTAAAATAGTTAGATCATAGTTAAGGTCTAAAGCAAGGTTCAAGTTTATGTTTTTTTTTTTATAAGGGTGTTCTGTGATGCCGTAACTTTCCTTTGATTCAATAAAAAAAAATGGTAATGCAGTTTATAATGAAACCCTCGAAGTCATCAGTGAGACAGTATTTAATCATTAGAATGAAAGAGCTTCAAAGTCATGACAAAGATTAAGTAAAATTTTGATTAGAATTATGTTACAGTTTATAAGCTAATAAAAATGATTATAATAATGATACTTATGTCATAAAGATTCATTTGTCAAACCTGTTTTCCGTTTTCAATAATTTTATCTTTCAATATATAAGTAATATACACCAAGCAAATGCTAATACTGAATGAGTTATGTTCACTTACCAAAATTCAGGGCTTTGAAAATAATATATTCCATTTTTAATAACATTTCCGGTTAGAACATCCATCAGAAAAATATTCGAAAAAAATATATCACCAGGAGATTCAAATTCAGGTTAAATTACGTTTGTGATAAGGTAACCTATGAATCTTATTAATCAATTTGTATTTGTTATCACATATCCTTGCTCTCTTAGTTATCTCTGATAGTAATGTTAATCTATTTATATTAATACGATGAGACTGATAAGAATATCTATGGCAAAACCACCTTTCAGAAGAGCCAAACATTTAGGAGATCGTCTACTTTTTTTTTTTATTTTTTTTTTTATTTACTTTCCGATTTTGATGAAACTAACACCCTTAAATCTAGACCCCAGCCTGATCTCTGTGGTAGATTTTTTTTTCGAAATCGCCCGAACAGTTTTTGAATTATAGTCAAAAAACAAAAAAATCACCACAAAAAATTTAAAATTGACCATTATTGGGCCAACAAATTATATTAGGAAAAAATTGCACACTCATTGTAATTGTCTTATTATACAGAACTATCCTTTATCTAGCGAACGTTGGGAGCACTTTTTCGATTTCGACTTTATTATTTTTTGGGAAATATTTTAGCGAGTCAACTGGCAGGTATCAAAAAAAAGAAAAAAAAAAAAAAAAAGGCTTTCGTCACTTATATATCAACTTTACACGAAACGCAGGAAAAAATCGAAAATTCCGCTCCCTACGTTCCCTACACAAACTATTTATCTACAAAAATAGCCATAATACATTTGGACTATATTTACGTCCAAAAAAATCGCTTGAAAAAAAAAGTATACTTTCGAAATAACTATCATTGATGTTTCTTTTTCTTCTCTTTTCATAATCATTATGGTACGAAAAATTAAAGGGAGAAGCATAATCTTCCTAAACCATAATTATCTATCATCTACCTGATTTCCGAAGTAAACCGGACATTTCTCAAAATCTTTCGTATAGTACAGAGTGGTGGCAGTGATCTGGGGGGTCTATAGGCCTACATTGACCATTTTTTTAAAAATTGTCAAAAAAAAAAAAAAAACAGCCATTCCGAATAGAACTATCTTTCTGCTATTACATGCAGAAGCCATTTTTGAGAAGTTGACCTTACTTATTTTTTGGTGAATATTTTCCCAAGGTGACTATTTAAACACCCTAATAGGAGATTTTGAAAATATATGTCACTTTTACAAGAACCACGTGAAACTATTGCATATTCTTATGGCAGCATGTAA
>NC_091566.1:38651592-38654092 GCF_042767895.1 Penaeus vannamei | reverse complement strand
AAGAAAGTTGGAGAAATAGATAAATGTAGCGAAAGAAGAACGATAACAATAACCATAACAAGTAAAAAAAAAAAAAAAATTTTTTTTTTTTTTTTTTTTTTTTTTTTTTTTTTTTTTTTTTTTTTTTTTTAAGACAATTCCAGCGAACATTTTTTCACTTTTCCAAATCAATGGTTCCGGGAAGACCTGATTTCAGCGACATTGGTGCTGTTGTTTTTCTCAATTAATAATAATAATAATAAAAAAATCTATGGCTAAACAAAGAACTTATCAAGATTTTTTTTTCTCTCTCCTCCATGAAAAAATTGTCTTGATATTTATACTCTATCAAAATATCTATACCTATTGTCATCATATTTATGTTTATTGTCATCATGATTATACTTTTGTCCATAATGATAATATTTATTGTCGTAAAATCTATACTAATTGTCATATTCATTATACTTATGTTATAATATTATTATGTCATAATCACTACACTTTGTTAATAATGATTATACTAATTGTCATAATATTTATAATTAGTAAATTAAGGTAGATTGGGATACAAGAATTTTTTTATTTTCACTTGCCTTAATGAATACTTTGATAATGATGATGATGATGATCTTAATTATCTAAAGTATCATAAACACTATTTTCGTTACTATTATCATAAACATTATTATAGTGTTACAACTGGTCATGGTATGTTTAAGTACTGTAATGGCAAACTTTTGGCATACCAGTAAGGAAATTCTGACCGGAAGATCAAATACGTTTTAATCATTCTTCTACGACAGTCAATCGTTCACTGGCTTAAAGCAAAACGAACTGGTCATTCGGTCTTTCACACAACCGAAAGTTTTCTTTGCGTTGAATGTGTAAAAAAAAAAAAAAAAGAAAAGAAAAAAAAAGAAAAAAAAGAAAAGAAAAAGAAAAGAAGGGGTTACTGTATGATGCTTAATCCTGATGATGATAATGAAAGGGAGAATGATAATAATAATAATGAAGGTGATATAAATAATTCTAGTAATGAGAACAACAATAAGAATAATGATATTGACTTTAACAACAATAACAATAATGATAACAAAGATAGATAATGATAACTCAACATAAATAAATAATGATAACAATAATGATAATAAATGTGAAAATGATAAAAAACATTCCTAAAAATTGTGTTGATAATGATATATCATAAACATGATAAAATAACAGCGTAATATGGAAATGATACACATAATAAGAGCAAGAACACACACGCTTATACTTTTATACGTATGTATGTACATATAATTAATGGTATTGATAAACCTATTGATAATAGGATGATAAGAAAATATTACATAATTACTATAACATCTAATAAATATTTAACTCGCGGGACTGATGACTTCCTTGGTTACTGAATGACGAGCCCGACACACACACACGCTTATACATTTATATATATGTAAGTGTATATAATTAGTAATATTGATAAACCTCTCGAGAATATGATGATGATAATAAAATATTACAAAGAAAAAAAAGAATATTGTCTGTATATATAATTAGTAATATTGATAAACCTCTCGAGAATATGATGATAATAATAATAATAAAAAGAAAAAATCCATTGATAAATACTTTAAATCGCGGGACTGATGACTTCCTTGAACCGAAATCGTGTCATTTTACGCCGTCTCGAAGAAACAGGTTTCGTGGTCATTGAGACATTTGCTCGGTGTGAATTTTTGATAGCGCGGCGTTATGGCCTCTACGCAGGAATACCGTAAGGTTTTGGTCGCGTCCGAAATGAAATGAGAAAGAATAACAAAAAAAAAAAAAAAAAAAAAAAAAAAAAAAAAAAAAAAAAAAACGCGAACATATGTAGAAAGGATTTTGGAGGTTATTTTGTTCTAATAATTGTTATATAATTCAAAGGCCAAGAAAGGAATAATGATAATTATGATGATATTGATGATGATGATGATGATGGTAATAATAACAATAATAACAACTGCATCAGAAATAGTCAGTATTAGTATATTTATTATATCTAGTATATTTATTACATTTATTATATTTAAATTATTATATTTAGTATCAGTACATGTTGGTAATAATAATGATATTGGAAACAATGATGATTATAGCAACAATGATGATAATGACGATGACAGTAAGAGTAATAACAATAATAATGATAATCATAATGAACATAATGAAAATAATAATGATAATGACAATAATAATAATAACAACCATGATAAAAATAACATTATTATCAGTATTATTAATGATAATTAGAATGATCGTATTAACGAAAATGATGATGTTGATAATAGTATTAGTGATAATGATGATAATAATGATAATAATGATAATGATAATAAAAATGATACAAGTAGTAATAATGATAATGATGGCAATAATAATAATAATGAGAATAATGGCAACAACAATGGTACTGCTGATAATTACGATAATAATATTAATAATAATGATAGTACTACTACCGCTACTAATG
>NC_091566.1:38636592-38641592 GCF_042767895.1 Penaeus vannamei | reverse complement strand
GAGCAGGATGACGGTGGGGACGTAGATGGAGATGATGGGGTAGCCCACGCGGCGCTGCAGCTCCACCTCCACCTCCGCCTCCGCCATCGTCTGGTTGTTCGACACCGCCAGCCTCACGTCCACGACCTGCGGCGGATAGTTTCTCGTCTCTTTCGCTTTTCTTGGAAGCACAAGGTACTTAAAGGCAGTTTCTTAAATAAAAGATAAAGACGCAGGTCCCTGAAAGTACAAGCAAAGATAATGAGTGACAATATTGCATCAGATCTCAGACGCCGCAGCAGGCACTCGGCCTCGACGGGGGCCCCGCACCTCGTACTCGATCAGGAGCTTGGCGCCGACGTAGGAGACGGTCGAGATGGCCTCCTCGAGGACGACGAAGTCGGTGGCGGCCGAGAGCACCTCGAGGTCCATGAAGCAGCGCTGGACGTCGAAGGGGTAGAGGGCCAGGTCGAGGTCGCACAGGAACTTGGAGGTGTACTTCCGCTCGACGCTCAGGTGGTTCTCGGAGCCCAGGTACACGTTGACTGCGGGAGAGGGCGAGGGCGGTCGGCAACGAAACATATATGTATATATATATATGTGTGTGTGTGCATGTGCCTTTGTAAGTCACCAATTTTTTTGCCCTATAGAATATGGGCAATGCTGCAAATGCGGCTGTTAAACTACCATGTCCTCTTAACAAATTCAAAGGAATAATAAAAAAAAACACACACAACCCTGACATGTATGCCCCTTCCCCCGCCACCATACAGTGTTATATATTCCTATTTGATAATGATACAAATAATACTATCACTTATTATGATGATACTAATGATGATAACAGTGATAGCGATGATGTATAGTAATAATAACACAGATGGTGATAAATAATATTGGTCAAAATAGTAATAATAATAATGATGATGAATAATGATAATGAAAATAATCATAATAACAGCGACAATCATAATAATGATAATAGTAATAATAAGAATGATGGTGATAATAATGTTAATAATAATGATAATAATAGTATTAGTAATAGTAGCATTAGTGATAATACTAATACTAATACTAATAATGATAATAATAATAATAATGATAATAATAATAATAATGATAATAATAACAAAATAATAATGATAATAATAATAATAGTGATAATAATAACAATAATATAATAATGATAATGATAACAATACCAATAACACAATAACAATGACCATAATCCCAACAACAACAACACGAACAACAACAACAACAAGACCCACTATCCTCGGGCACGCTGAGGTCGTCGGGCAGAGGCTCCCCCCGCCGGTGGATGGTGAGGACGGCCTCGCTGTCCACCATCGTCCTCTCCGTCCCTCGCACGTTCACCATCGTCAGCGTCGGCGACCAGAGGGTGTCGTGCTCGCTCGTCGGGACCTGGGGGGTGGGAGGAGGAGGAGGAGGAGGGGGTAAGACTGTGGGGTGGGGGTGGGGGTATGACTTGGAGGGGGAGGTGGGTAGGTGGGGGTATGACTGTGGGGAGGGGAGGAGGGGGTAAGACAGTGGGGGGTATGACTTGGAGGGGGAGGAAGAGGAGGGGGTATGACTTGAGGTGGAGGGGAGGAGGGGTGTGACTGTGGGGTATGACCTGGGGGGGATGTGTGTGTGAGTCGGGGGGGGGGAGGAGGGGGAATGACTTGGGGGGGGAAGAGGGGGTATGACTTGGGGGGAAGGGGGGAGGAGGCGGGGTTGGGGGTCGAGGGGGGAACGGATGGTAGATGGATGGATGGGAGATGTATTGAGAGATGGAGATGGAGAGAGAAAGAGAGAGAGAGAGATGGAGAGAGAAAGAGAGAGAGAGAGATGGAGAGAGAAAGAGAGAAAAATAATGATGGAGAGAGAAAGAGAGAGATAGAGAAGGAGAGAGAAAGAGAGAATGATAATGATGGAGAAAGAAAGAGAGAGAGAGAGATAGAGAATAAAAAATGGAGAGAAATAGAGAGAGGATGAATGTGCCAAAACTGGTGTACATGGACAGACTTCCAGACATAGATATAGACAAACAAAGAGGGGACAGGAGGGGAAAGGAAAGCGAACCCGAAAATCCCTATGGAAAATATCACCTGATTCAGGCGGGAAGCTTCCTTGAGATTGTGGTAGCGCAGCCTAAGGTCACGCCAGGTCATGTTGAGATGATAGGTGACCTCCAGGTAGCTGTCCTTGTCGCTCAGGGACAGACTGACGATCTTGATCTTCAAGCCGATCGGCAAGGGGACGCCTGCGGAAGGAACGCGCCATTAATCAGGTGTCGGAGAGGCCTAGCCGTGGGAGACATCTCGGGCCCGCGTCAGCGCCTGAGGGGCCAGCGAGAGACAAACTCAAGGGCGGGAGAGGCCCGCGGCCAGGCGCTCACCCGGGGTCTCGGTCGGAGGCGGGAGGCTGTGGTGGTAGCCGAGGGGCGGCTGCACGAGGCGGCACTCGCGCTCGTCGCTCTCGTCGTGGCAGTCGGGGCGGCGGTCGCAGCGCAGCGGCCGCGGGATGCACGAGCCGTCCCTGCACGTGAACTGGCCCGGCGTGCACGAGCTCAGCTGCAGCACCTGCTGCACGCCGCTGCGCTCGCACACCTCGCCCTCGATGGTCCAGTTCTTGCGCCCCATCGGCCAGCGCTCGGCCTCGTGCGGGAGGCGGCCCAGCACCTCGTCCGTGAGCGCGTTCCGCCACACCCACGCGTCGCCCTCCTCCGCGATCTCGTACTGGTAGTAGCCGCGGAACACGACCTGGCCCTTGGCCGGGTGCAGGAGGCTGAACTTGTAGTTGGCCGTGTCCTCCTCGCAGGGCCCGCGCAGCGTCCACTCCAGCTGCGTCGGCAGGAAGCACATGGCCTCGCGACTCACGTGGCATGGGTAGTCGTGCAGGAAATCTTCCTCGAACACCAGGCAGTTCTGCCACTGAAGGCCGTTAGGGTCGTTGCTGCCCCACTCGAACCAGGTCATGGGCTTCCCCGTGTGGAACTCGATGTACGTCCCCTCCTGCACCTCGTCCGTGGCGCCGATCCAGATGAGCGGCATGTAGGGCGGCTCCCGCATGGCCCTGATCAGCTCGTAGGCGTGCTCCAGGCTCTGCGGCACCGGCAGGTGGCCGCCGAGGCCCGCGCAGGCGTGGCGGGCGGCCTCGTAGGGGATGGCTTCGAACTTGATGTAGAGCGACTTGGACTTCTTCTCGCAGATCTCGTCGAGAGGAACGTCTATGAAGGAGGCGTTGTTGAGGATCCAGTCGTGGTTCCAGGGGATGACGAGGCCGCGCGGGTCCGGGCCGCAGGCGGCGAGCTGGGCGACCTCCTCGGGAGAGAGGACGCGGTTCCACACGCCCGCCTGCGTCAGGTGGCCGCTGAAGCTCCTCGTTTTGGTGTAGCTGGCCAGGTACTCGATGCTGTACTGCCCCAGCACCAGCGTGGCCTTGGAGAAGCTCCTGTCGCGGAGAAAGGTATTCAGCATGAGCTTCAGAGGAATTTCAAAGGGCATGTCTTCCCCAGGCTGGTATATCCTGGAAGGGGACGGCCTAAAGAGAGATAGGTGGACAGACGGATAATCACCCAACGCACAAGGGGACATATAGAAAGACTGAATGGCAAAGTGAGGCAGACCGGCAGACAGACAGCCATCCGACAACCGGACAACCAAATAGCTGACACAAGAAAACCAGCCGAGGCATCACCGACAGGACAGACCTCAGCCGCCTTGCCTCACCTGGAGATGTTCCTGGAGATGAGCCCCTGCAGGTTGCCGTCCAGGTAGGCGGCGATGGTGGCGTTGGTGTGGTCGTAGGTGAGGCAGTAGTGGTACCACGTGAGCACCTGCAGCGGCTCCGAGATGCCCAGGAAGTAGAAGGCGGACGACACGATCGGGCGGACGTAGTCGACGAAGACCTCTGGCAGGAGGGCGGGAGGAGGGTTTCAGCGTATGTATTCGTTTCATTCTCTTTGTATAAATGCATGAGTGTAAGCATGCTACGTATTATATGTGAGTCTTATATACAAATTATATGCTGACATATACGGTTCTATATACCACACACACACATATATCTATATTTAAATATATTTCTATATAGTTATACCTACACTGTCTATCAATCTAATGCAGAAAGACAGACAGACAGACTTCTAAATTGATGGACCACCCCATCCCCACCCGGACGACCACCCACCATATACCCAAGACACACCCAACTCTCCCCCTCAGACCCATCGATTCATAGCCACCCCAGCCACCCAGGACCCACCCCGCCCACTTCCAAGACCCACCCCGGCCACCTCCGAGACCCACCCCGCCCACCTCCGAGACCCACCCCACCCACCCAGGACCGACCCCGCCCACCTCCAAGACCCACCCCGCCCACCCAGGACCCACCCCGCCCACCTCCGAGACTCACCTCGCCCACCTCCAAGACCCACCTTGCCCTCCCCCTCACCCCACTCACCCCCATTAATCTCCCTGGACTCTTCCTTGGACGTGAGGGAGAAGACGTGCGTGAGAGGGCGGAAGAAGAACACCTTGAACCGGATGCAGACGGAGGCCGAGGGCGTGGGCGGCGCCACGACGCTGCTCTGCGCCCACGACTCGTTGGTCATGAGGCCGTCCGCCTGCAGCACCAGCACCCTCTCGGACCGTGCGGGCGTGGGGGCGGCGACCAGGACTGGCGGGCGGGAGTGCATTCAGATATGTGGCGATCGTGGGCGGGAAAGCTTTTAGATTTGTGGCGATCGTGGGCGGGAATGCTTTTAGATGTGTGGCGATCGTGGGCGGGAATGCTTTTAGATTTGTGGCGATCGTGGGCGGGAATGCTTTTAGATTTGTGGCGATCGTGGGCGGGAATGCTTTTAGATTTGTGGCGATCGTGGGCGGGAATGCTTTTAGATTTGTGGCGATCGTGGGCGGGAATGCTTTTAGATTTGTGGCGATCGTGGGCGGGAATGCTTTTAGATTTGTAGCGATCGTGGGCGGGAATGCTTTCAGATTTGTAGCGATCGT
>NC_091566.1:38606592-38626592 GCF_042767895.1 Penaeus vannamei | reverse complement strand
TTTTGGGGCCACGAAGATAGTGTCACATCTTGAAGGGGAGACTCACATAAAAAAAAACAACCATTATACCACAGGGAAACAAAAAAAAAAATTCTTGTCAACTGTGTTTCTCATGACAAGCCTATCATGCTGGCTATTCAATCTATAAGAATGATATTAATAGTCTGCCCTCACATTCTCTTATGATAAGCTCTGATAAGTTAATCTAATAATGACAATGGTAATCTTAATCGAATGTTAATAATGGTAATCGCACGAACATATTAATGTAATTAATACATATTGCTGTCATTATATACCTGCCTCCTTAGCTCAGTGGTAGAGCACTGGTCTCGTAAACCAGGGGTCGTGAGTTCAAACCTCACAGGGGGCACAGCTGTTCACCAACGACAAGTGTTTAGTAGACGTAAGGTTCAATAGATGCAGGTGCTGAGTTCAAACAGGTTTCGTAAGCTGATAGATTGTCTTAAACTATCGAAGGGAAATTATAAATTGCGTTTTATATAACTTTTCCGTGTCTTGAAACGCAGAAGAGCTTTACCGCTTTCTAACTACTCTAAAAGGTAAATTGAAAAAAGAAGAAGATAGGAATGGTAAAAAACAAAAAAACAAAAATAAAGGAGGGAAAATGGAATAAGGAAATAAAGGAGGGAAAATGAAAAAAATAAATAAAGGAGGGAAAATGAAAAGAGGAAATAAAGGAGGGAAAAGGAAAAAGGAATGAGAGAATGTGAAGGAGTAGAAGCAGAAAAAAATGAAAGGAAGTAAAGGGGAGGAAGAGGAGGAATAAAAAGAATAGAATGAGAAAAAACAACAAAAAGAAAGGAAAGAGGAGGTGGATAAAAAAGAGAAAAGTCAAGTTAGAAATAAAAAAAATATATATATATAAAAAATAAAAAATCTGTTTCCCAGTATCTATTTCTACACCTGTGCGTCTGTCTGTCTCTGCTCTGTATACATCTATCTGTGTGTGTGTGTGCATGTGTAAGTGTGTGTGTGTGTGCATGTGTAAGTGTGTGTGTGTGTGTGTGTGTGTGTGTGTATGTATGTACCTCTTTGTTTTTATCTTTCTGTCTCTGTCTCTCTCATTCGAAGATTTGATAAAAGACTCTCTTTAATGTTTCACTTCCGTCAGATATCTGTATTCTGTTTGACAGAAGAGAGACCGGTCATCCTTTAACGCTTTCGATTGTCACAAAATACCTAGTCTTATTTATTTTCGTATTTTGAGAAAGGGTTGAGTAATGTATTCCTTTTCCGCAGACGAAAGGGGCGTGTCGGTCGGTTAACGTACGATGACTGGCGATGACTTAGAAGAGGCGGCGATTCCCACTTTCTTTTGAACTTCTGCGGGAAGGTTGGGCTGACTACACACACGCACACATGCACGTACACACACATATACATTCACACATTCACACACACACAGGCATAAACACAAACACACACACACACACACACACAAAAGACAGACATAAACACACACACACACACAAACACACACATAAACACAAACAAACACAAACAAACACCCGCACACACCCAACACACACTCCCCCTCTCTTCTACACGCACACACACACCCTCTCTATTTCACACGCACACACGCATACACATGTACGTGCGTATGAATGCGACGTGTACGTAAACACATCCGCTTATCACCCGTGGTTTAGCTGAGACACAATAGCCTCCCTTCAGCTGAGCTCTTAGGCAACAGCTGATTAGATAGCGCCATACTCTTTCAAAAGAATCTGGTTTTATTACTTACATACATATAAGTATATATATATTTACTTATATGTATCTACTTATATAAACATTGATATTATCACTATCATTATCATTTTTATCAGTATCATAATAATCATTATTAATTGCTAATAATCATCAATATAATAATCACCATTCTGATCATCATTATTGATATCTTAATAATTTCCATTATTACTATTTTATCATTTTATATGTTTTAATATTATTATTATGTTTATTATATTTGTAAAATCATATTTGAGAGAGAGAGAGAGAGAGAGAGAGAGAGAGAGAGAGAGAGAGAGAGAGAGAGAGAGAGAGAGAGAGAGAGAGAGAGAGAGAGACAGACAGACAGACAGACAGAGACAGAGACAGAGACAGAGAAGGAGAGAGAGAGAGAGAAATGCACTTACAAACACACCTTTTCCCTCATTCCCAACAGTTACAGCCAACGTGACACCCTTCACACGACAGGAAATGATTAAACGGTAAACATTGCCTCACGACACTCGCTTTTCCTTCTCTCTTTCTTCCATTATCATTTATGTATATATATATTACCTATCTATACTTATCATTTGTTCAACTTATTATCATCATTCAGATTTATTTCTTTATTCATTTTTTTTTCGTCATTCTCCCGATCTCCGTGATCGAAACGACCGGAAGGAAGTCGAAGCCAAAGTCAACAAATCCTCACAGAAGCAACGGAGACGGCGGAGTGAGTGAGGATCCTGGGGAATGAATGAATGAATAAATGAATAAATAAATGTATAAATGAGTAAATAGATGAATGTATAAATGAATGTATAAATGAATGAATGAGTAAATAGATGAATGAATGAATTAGTGTATAAATGAATTAATGAGTAAATAGATGAATGAATGAGTAAATAGATGAATGAATGAATAAATAAATAAATGTATAATGAATGAATGAGTAAATAGATGAATGAATGAATGAATGAATGAATGCATAAATGAATCAATGAGTAAATAGATGAATTAATGAATAAATAAATAAGTGTATAATGAATGAATGAGTAAATAGATGAATGAATGAATAAATAAATAAATGTATAATGAATGAATGAGTAAATAGATGAATAAATGAATAAATGTATAATGAATGAATGAGTAAATGGATGAATGAATAGATAAATGTATACTTGAATGAATGAATAAATGATGAATAAATAAATAAATATATAATGAATGAATGAGTAAATGAAGAAATGTTTACATGAATGAATGAATAAATGGATGGATGAATAGATAAATGAATAATGAATGAATGAGTAAATGTATGAATAAGTAAATAAATGTATACATGAATAAATGAATAGATCGATGAATAAATAAATGTATAATGAATGAGTGGATAAAAGGAAAATGAAAAATGAGTAAGTAAATGAATGAATGGCTAAATGAATAGGTAAATGGATGAGTAAATGAATAAATGAATGAATATATGAATAAATGAAGTAATGAATATACGAAGGAATGGATATATGAATGAATGAATAAATAAACGAGTGAGTGAGTGAATAAATGAATGAATGAATAATTAAATGAGTGAGTGAGTGAATAAATGAATGAATGAATAATTAAATGAGTGAATAAATGAATGAATGAATAATTAAATGAGTGAATAAATGAATGAATGAATAATTAAATGAGTGAGTGAGTGAATAAATGAATGAATGAATAATTAAATGAGTGAATGAGTAAATAAATGAATGAATGAATAATTAAATGAGTGAATGAGTGAATAAATGAATGAATGAATAATTAAATGAGTGAGTGAGTGAATAAATGAATGAATGAATAATTAAATGAGTGAGTGAGTGAATAAATGAATGAATGAATAATTAAATGAGTGAGTGAGTGAATAAATGAATGAATGAATAATTAAATGAGTGACTGAGTAAATAAATGAATGAATGAATAATTAAATGAGTGAGTGAATAAATGAATGAATGAATAATTAAATGAGTGAATGAGTGAATAAATGAATGGATGAATGATTAAATGAGTGAGTGAGTGAATAAATGAATGAATAAATAATTAAATGAGTGAGTGAGTGAATAAATGAATGAATGAATAATTAAATGAGTGAATGAGTGAATAAATGAATGAATGAATAATTAAATGAGTGAGTGAGTGAATAAATGAATGAATGAATAATTAAATGAGTGAATGAGTAAATAAATGAATGAATGAATAATTAAATGAGTGAATGAGTGAATAAATGAATGAATGAATAATTAAATGAGTGAGTGAGTGAATAAATGAATGAATGAATAATTAAATGAGTGAGTGAGTGAATAAATGAATGAATGAATAATTAAATGAGTGAGTGAGTGAATAAATGAATGAATGAATAATTAAATGAGTGACTGAGTAAATAAATGAATGAATGAATAATTAAATGAGTGAGTGAATAAATGAATGAATGAATAATTAAATGAGTGAATGAGTAAATAAATGAATGAATGAATAATTAAATGAGTGAATGAGTGAATAAATGAATGAATGAATAATTAAATGAGTGAGTGAGTGAATAAATAAATGAATGAATAATTAAATGAGTGAATGAGTGAATAAATGAATGGATGAATAATTAAATGAGTGAGTGAGTGAATAAATGAATGAATGAATAATTAAATGAGTGAATGAGTGAATAAATGAATGATTGAGTAATTAAATGAGTGAGTGAGTGAATAAATGAATGAATGAATAAATAATTGAATGAAACAGTGACTCATGCCAGGCGCCACAGCAGGGTCATTTTGGCGCCAAAATTGATGACTCTTTAAAATGCAATATCAAGAAGGAATATCATAAAGTAAATGTTCACAAAAAAAATGTTCACGGTAAATGTTCACAAAAAATAAATGTAAAAAAAATGTTCACAAAATGAATGTTCTCAAAATAAAAGTTCAAAAAATAAATGTTCACAAAATAAATGTTCACAAAATAAAAGTTCACAAAATAAATGTTCACAAAATAAAAGTTCACCAAATAAATGTTCACAAAATAAAAGTTCACCAAATAAATGTTCACAAAATAAATGTTCTCAAAATAAATGTTCACAAAATAAATGTTCACAAAATAAATGTTCACAAAATAAATGTTCACAAAATAAATGTTCACAAAATAAATGTTCACAAAATAAATGTTCACAAAATAAAAGATCACAAAATAAAAGTTCACAAAATAAAAGTTCACAAAATGAAAGTTCACAAAATAAATGTTCACAAAATAAAAATTCACAAAATAAAAGTTCACCAAATAAATGTTCACAAAATAAATGTTCACAAAATAAATGTTCACAAAATAAATGTTCACAAAATAAATGTTCAAAAAATAAATGTTCACAAAATAAAAGTTCACAAAATAAATGTTCACAAAATGAATGTTCTCAAAATAAAAGTTCAAAAAATAAATGTTCACAAAATAAATGTTCACAAAATAAAAGTTCACCAAATAAATGTTCACAAAATAAAAGTTCACCAAATAAATGTTCACAAAATAAATGTTCTCAAAATAAATGTTCACAAAATAAATGTTCACAAAATAAATGTTCACAAAATAAATGTTCTCAAAATAAATGTTCTCAAAATAAATGTTCACAAAATAAATGTTCTCAAAATAAATGTTCACAAAATAAATGTTCTCAAAATAAATGTTCACAAAATAAATGTTCACAAAATAAATGTTCACAAAATAAATGTTCTCAAAATAAATGTTCTCAAAATAAATGTTCACAAAATAAATGTTCTCAAAATAAATGTTCTCAAAATAAATGTTCACAAAATAAATGTTCACAAAATAAATGTTCTCAAAATAAATGTTCACAAAATAAATGTTCACAAAATAAATGTTCTCAAAATAAATGTTCACAAAATAAATGTTCTCAAAATAAATGTTCACAAAATAAATGTTCACAAAATAAATGTTCTCAAAATAAATGTTCACAAAATAAATGTTCACAAAATAAATGTTCTCAAAATAAATGTTCACAAAATAAATGTTCACAAAATAAATGTTCACAAAATAAATGTTCACAAAATAAATGTTCACAAAATAAATGTTCACAAAATAAAAGTTCACAAAATAAAAGTTCACAAAATAAATGTTCACCAAATAAAAGTTCACCAAAGAAATGTTCACAAAATAAATGTTCACAAAATAAATGTTCACAAAATAAATGTTCACAAAATAAATGTTCACAAAATAAATGTTCACAAAATAAATGTTCACAAAATAAATGTTCATTAAATAAAAGTTCACAAAATAAAAGTTCACAAAATAAATGTTCACAAAATAAATGTTCACAAAATAAATGTTCACAAAATAAATGTTCACAAAATAAATGTTCACAAAATAAATGTTCACAAAATAAATGTTCACAAAATAAATGTTCACAAAATAAATGTTCACAAAATAAATGTTCACAAAATAAATGTTCACAAAATAAATGTTCATTAAATAAAAGTTCACGAAATAAAAGTTCACAAAATAAATGTTCTCAAAATAAATGTTCACAAAATAAATGTTCAAAAAATAAATGTTCACAAAATAAATGTTCACAAAATAAATGTTCACAAAATAAAAGATCACAAAATAAAAGTTCACAAAATAAATGTTCACAAAATAAATGTTCACAAAATAAAAGTTCACAAAATAAATGTTCACAAAATAAATGTTCACAAAATAAAAGTTCACAAAATAAAAGTTCACAAAATAAATGTTCAAAAAATAAATGTTCAGAAAATAAAAGTTCACAAAATAAATGTTCAAAAAATAAATGTTCACAAAATAAAAGTTCACAAAATAAAAGTTCACAAAATAAATGTTCACAAAATAAAAGTTCACAAAATAAATGTTCACAAAATAAATGTTCAAAAAATAAATGTTCAGAAAATAAAAGTTCACAAAATAAATGTTCACAAAATAAATGTTCACAAAATAAAAGTTCACAAAAAATAAATGTTTACAAAATAAAAGTTCACAAAATAAATGTTCACAAAATAAATGTTCACAAAATAAAAGTTCACAAAATAAAAGTTCACAAAATAAATGTTCACAAAATAAAAGTTCACAAAATAAAAGTTCACAAAATAAATGTTCAAAAAGTAAATGTTCAGAAAATAAAAGTTCACAAAATAAATGTTCACAAAATAAAAGTTCACAAAATAAAAGTTCACAAAATAAATGTTCACAAAATAAAAGTTCACAAAATAAATGTTCACAAAATAAAAGTTCACAAAATAAATGTTCACAAAATAAATGTTCACAAAATAAAAGTTCACAAAATAAAAGTTCACAAAATAAATGTTCACAAAATAAAAGTTCACAAAATAAAAGTTCACAAAATAAATGTTCAAAAAGTAAATGTTCAGAAAATAAAAGTTCACAAAATAAATGTTCACAAAATAAAAGTTCACAAAATAAAAGTTCACAAAATAAAAGTTCACAAAATAAAAGTTCACAAAATAAATGTTCACAAAATAAAAGTTCACGAAATAAAAGTTCACAAAATAAATGTTCACAAAATAAAAGTTCACAAAATAAATGTTCACAAAATAAAAGTTCACAAAATAAAAGTTCACAAAATAAATGTTCACAAAATAAAAGTTCACAAAATAAATGTTCACAAAATAAAAGTTCACAAAATAAAAGTTCACAAAATAAAAGTTCGCAAAATAAATGTTCACAAAATAAAAGTTCACAAAATAAAAGTTCACGAAATAAAAGTTCACAAAATAAATGTTCACAAAATAAAAGTTCACAAAATAAAAGTTCACAAAATAAATGTTCAAAAAATAAATGTTCAGAAAATAAAAGTTCACAAAATAAATGTTCACAAAATAAATGTTCACAAAATAAAAGTTCACAAAATAAAAGTTCACAAAATAAATGTTCACAAAATAAATGTTCACAAAATAAAAGTTCACAAAATAAAAGTTCACAAAATAAATGTTCAAAAAATAAATGTTCACAAAATAAAAGTTCACAAAATAAAAGTTCACAAAATAAATGTTCACAAAATAGAAGTTCACAAAAGAAATGTTCACTAAATAAAAGTTCACAAAATTAATGTTCACTAAATAAAAACACAAAATAAAAGTTCACAAAATAAATGTTCACAAAATAAATGTTCACAAAATAAAAGTTCACAAAATAAAAGTTCACAAAATAAATGTTCAAAAAATAAATGTTCACAAAATAAAAGTTCACAAAATAAAAGTTCACAAAATAAATGTTCACAAAATAAAAGTTCACAAAATAAAAGTTCACAAAATAAAAGTTCACAAAATAAATGTTCACAAAATAGAAGTTCACAAAAGAAATGTTCACTAAATAAAAGTTCACAAAATTAATGTTCACAAAATAAAAACACAAAATAAATGTTCACAAAATATAAGTTCACAAAATAAATGTTCACAAGAAAACCGTTCAAAAAAAACAAAAAACCGTTCACGCACAATGGAAAAATGAACAAAAGTCAACTTCTTCCATAAAAGCTTAAACCTCATGACGGGGGGGGGGGGGCTCCATGGAACAGCCACGACAGAGTAAATTTGAAATGCAGAATTAACGTCAGCTGTACATTTTTATTATTTTTTTTATTATCCTCATTTTATTATCATTAGCACTCTTATCAGTTTATTATTATTATGATCATGTTTTTTGTTATTTTTGTTTCGTTCCTGTTGCGGCAAATTTATTTTATTTCCTTACTTATTTCTATTATTATTTTTTATTATCCCCATTTTATTATCATTAGCACTCTTATTATCATTATCATCATTATTTTTATCATAATTTAATATGATTATAATTTTTGTTATTTTCACTTCGTTCCTGTTGCGGCAAGTTTATTTGATTTCCTTGCTTACTTATTTTTATTATTATTTTTTTATTATCCCCATTTTATTATCACTAGCACTCTTATTATCATTATTATTATCATTATTATTACGATTATAATTTTTGTTATTTTCACTTTGTTCCTGTTGCGTCAAGTTTATTTTATTTTCTTACTTGTTTTCACCTGAGTTTAGCAAATTAATACTTAATTTGATTAGTAATTTTTCGATTTCTCTCTTCCCAAATAAATTATCTTTCATTCTATTTCTATCCTTTCCCTCTTTTCAAATTTACCAATCATTATTTTCTTCTTCCTCCTTCTCCTCCGTTTGTTTTTCCTCTTATTTCTTCTCATCTATCATTTCTTCCATTTTCTTCTGTCAGTCTTCTCTTCTCTTTTATTCATCACTGTATCTTTTAATTTAGTTAGAAGACAATGAAAAATAACGTATATCGAACGGTAGATGAAGCATTGATAAATTATTTTACATCAGAAATCAAAGCACTTTTTTTTTTTAATTCTCGACAAATAATTAAGTCCTTCCTTTCATCCCCCATACATATAATTCATATCGTTCTATTTATGTCAGTGCTGACATGTCTTAATGAAGGATGCCTTAAAGACTAGCCTAAATGTAGGAAAAAAGAAAAGAAAAAAAAAATTAATATCCTCACAGACCGTGTAAATATACCATAAAAGGCAATGATTGTTGTTGATTCTTAGTTAAATTACTAGCAATGTTTGTTGTTGATTGTTAGTTAAATTACTAGCAATGTTTGTTGTTGATTCTTAGTTGAATTACTAGCAATGTTTGTTGTTGATTCTTGGTTAAATTACTAGCAATGTTTGTTGTTGATTGTTAGTTAAATTACTAGCAATGTTTGTTGTTGATTGTTAGTTAAATTACTAGCAAAGTTTGTTGTTGATTCTTAGTTAAATTACTAGCAATGTTTGTTGTTGATTGTTAGTTAAATTACTAGCAAAGTTTGTTGTTGATTCTTAGTTAAATTACTAGCAATGTTTGTTGTTGATTCTTAGTTAAATTTCTAGCAATGTTTGTTGTTGATTGTTAGTTAAATTACTAGCAATGTTTGTTGTTGATTCTTAGTTAAATTACTAGCAATGTTTGTTGTTGATTCTTAGTTAAATTTCTAGCAATGTTTGTTGTTGATTGTTAGTTAAATTACTAGCAATGTTTGTTGTTGATTCTTAGTTAAATTACTAGCAAAGTTTGTTGTTGATTCTTAGTTAAATTACTAGCAATGTTTGTTGTTGATTGTTAGTTAAATTACTAGCAATGTTTGTTGTTGATTCTTAGTTAAATTACTAGCAATGTTTGTTGTTGATTCTTAGTTAAATTTCTAGCAATGTTTGTTGTTGATTGTTAGTTAAATTACTAGCAATGTTTGTTGTTGATTCTTAGTTAAATTACTAGCAATGTTTGTTGTTGATTCTTAGTTAAATTACTAGCAATGTTTGTTGTTGATTCTTAGTTAAATTACTAGCAAAGTTTGTTGTTGATTCTTAGTTAAATTACTAGCAATGTTTGTTGTTGATTGTTAGTTAAATTACTAGCAAAGTTTGTTGTTGATTCTTAGTTAAATTACTAGCAATGTTTGTTGTTGATTCTTAGTTAAATTACTAGCAATGTTTGTTGTTGATTCTTAGTTAAATTACTAGCAATGTTGTTGATTGTTAGTTAAATTACTAGCAATGTTTGTTGTTGATTCTTAGTTAAATTACTAGCAATGTTTGTTGCTGATTCTTAGATAAATTACTAGCAATGTTTGTTGTTGATTCTTAGTTAAATTACTAGCAATGTTTGTTGTCGATTCTTAGTTAAATTACTAGCAATGTTTGTTGTTGATTCTTAGTTAAATTACTAGCAATGTTTGTTGTTGATTCTTAGTTAAAATACTAGCAATGTTTGTTGTTGATTCTTAGTTAAATTACTAGCAATGTTTGTTGTTGATTCTTAGTTAAATTACTAGCAATGTTTGTTGTTGATTCTTAGTTGAATTACTAGCAATGTTTGTTGTTGATTCTTAGTTAAAATACTAGCAATGTTTGTTGTTGATTCTTAGTTAAATTACTAGCAATGTTTGTTGTTGATTCTTAGTTATATTACTAGCAATGTTTGTTGTTGATTCTTAGTTAAAATACTAGCAATGTTTGTTGTTGATTCTTAGTTAAATTACTAGCAATGTTTGTTGTTGATTCTTAGTTATATTACTAGCAATGTTTGTTGTTGATTCTTAGTTAAAATACTAGCAATGTTTGTTGTTGATTCTTAGTTAAAATACTAGCAATGTTTGTTGTTGATTCTTAGTTAAATTACTAGCAATGTTTGTTGTTGATTCTTAGTTAAATTACTAGCAATGTTTGTTGTTGATTCTTAGTTAAATTACTAGCAATGTTTGTTGTTGATTCTTAGTTAAATTACTAGCAATGTTTGTTGTTGATTCTTAGTTAAATTACTAGCAATGTTTGTTGTTGATTCTTAGTTAAATTACTAGCAATGTTTGTTGTTGATTCTTAGTTAAATTACTAGCAATGTTTGTTGTTGATTCTTAGTTAAATTACTAGCAATGTTTGTTGTTGATTCTTAGTTAAATTACTAGCAATGTTTGTTGTTGATTCTTAGTTAAATTACTAGCAATGTTTGTTGTTGATTGTTAGTTAAATTACTAGCAATGTTTGTTGTTGATTGTTAGTTAAATTACTAGCAATGTTTGTTGTTGATTCTTAGTTAAATTACTAGCAATGTTTGTTGTTGATTGTTAGTTAAATTACTAGCAATGTTTGTCGTTGATTGTTAGTTAAATTACTAGCAATGTTTGTTGTTGATTCTTAGTTAAATTACTAGCAATGTTTGTTGTTGATTGTTAGTTAAATTACTAGCAATGTTTGTTGTTGATTCTTAGTTAAATTACTAGCAATGTTTGTTGTTGATTCTTAGTTAAATTACTAGTCGAACGTCTGCATTAACAGAGCAGCCTTAACAAATGGAAGGTTTCGTCGACTTAAAGCAAATGTTTAGCGAACCCGCGCTGCCCCCTGTGAGGTTTGAACTCACGACCCCTGGTTTACGAGACCAGTGCTCTACCACTGAGCTAAGGAGGCTGACGTGGAGAGAAAAATACCCATTAATAAGTTCATTCTACTATCTGGTTGTGTCAGCGTTGATAGAATTAGTCCTGATTAACCACTGAGCTAAGGAGGCTGATGTGGAGAGAAAAATACCCATTAATAATTGGATTCTACTATTTGGTTGTGTCAGCGTTGGTAGAATTAGGACTGATGAACCACTGAGCCAAGGAGGCTGATGTGGAGAGAAAAATACCCATTAATGATTTAATTCTACTATTTGGTTGTGTCAGCGTTGGTAGAATTAGTCCTGATTAACCACTGAGCCAAGGAGGCTGATGTGGAGAGAAAAATACCCATTAATGATTTAATTCTACTATTTGGTTGTGTCAGCGTTGGTAGAATTAGTACTGATTAACCACTGAGCTAAGAAGGCTGATGTGGAGAGAACAATACCCATTAATGATTTAATTCTACTATTTGGTTGTGTCAGCGTTGATGGAATTAGTACTGATTAACCACTGAGCCAAGGAGGCTGATGTGGAGAGAAAAATACCCATTAATAGCTTCATTCTACTATTTGGTTGTGTCAGCGTTGGTAGAATTAGTTATGAATGAATAAGCGGTTTAGGAAACTTTGCGTATGCCAGCGCGGTCGATGCCAAAGCTCACCCACACTGCCTTTTTTACTTATGACTCATCGATGACTGCATGTATTACAGTTTTATTACGTTTGCACAACTAACATAGTTCTTGACATTAAATGAATATCATTAACTGAACAGCATGCACCAGTCACGAAATCAAAACAAAAGAAATGTCACGTCTAAGAATAAAGCCGTTTTGTTTCGGTCAATTCTTGAAATTTTCGTCCATTGGCTGCGTTGCGTGTGAGCTAAATGTGGTCTTGTGAATTATAACTGTCAAGATCTAGTATAAGCTAGAGAGACGAAGTGTCGGAAGAATATTTGTGCAAAATTGATAAGAACCTACAACACGGTTGACCCAGGGCAGCACACTTGACCAGGGATCTCGGCCCTGACCTGACCACGCGCCACGCTACCTACTCCTCCTATCAACAAACAGCCGAACCAGAGTTGTGTCTCCGTAAACCCACCAAATCAGGGCAAACATAAACCCTGCCACGAGTTGTGTCTCCATAAACCCACCAAATCAGGGCAAACATAAACCCTGACACGAAGACACGACCAAGTTTCAAACCCCAAAAACAGTTGACATTGAAACTACTATCAGTTAATAAGTCTAAAATTTCAGTGTGAAACATGTATGCCAATTCCACTCTTTTCTTTTCTCTTCAGCAATTTCAGTTATCGCCTCTCACGCCGCTGTTCGAAAAACGCGATAGAAATTTGCCGGTTATGTGTAAGATGCATAGAACGTACAATGCCACCCCCCACAAAAAAATGTATACACACACACACACACACACACACACACACACACACACACACACACACACACACACACACACACACACACACATATATATATATATATATATATATATTTATATATATATATATATATATATATATATATATGTGTGTGTGTGTGTGTGTGTGTGTGTGTGTGTGTGTGTGTGTGTGTGTGTGTTAGTGTGTGTGTGTGTGTGTATGTGTGTGTGTGCGTGTTTGTGAGTATGTATATATATATATATATATATATATATATATATATATATATATATATATATATATATATATATATATATATATATATATATATATATATATATATATATATATATATATATGTGTGTGTGTGTGTGTGTGTGTGTGTGTGTGTGTGTGTGTAGCTATATGTATACACACACATACATACATACATATATATATATATATATATATATATATATATATATATATATATATATATATATATATATATATATACATGCATATATGTATATATATACATACATACATACATACATACATATATATATATATATATATATATATATATATATATATATGTGTGTGTGTGTGTGTGTGTGTGTGTGTGTGTGTGTGTGTGTGTGTGTGTGTGTGTGTGTGTGAGTGTGTGTGTGTCTGTGTGTGTGTGTGTGTGTGTATCCATATATTCATGGATATGTGTCTGTGTGGGTATGCGTGTGTGCTTTTATATGTATATATACATATGCATAAGTATGGAAGAAAATCCCACAATGCACAAACTAGATTTATTGAGGAAAGTTTGTGCATTGTGGGTTTTTCTTCCATATTATCAACACGGTACTGTGTTTTTTCATTGCATGCATAAGTATGTATAAGCGGCTACCTCTTTGTGTATGTGCTCAAAGGTGATCCAAAGGTCACGATCAACGGGCATAAACGTGACCCATTTCCTGACCTTATTTGAACCTCGTGACGTTTCATGGTCATAGGCGATGTAAAATTACGTCAACAATGAGAATTAACGAAGGGTTAATGAGGAGACAGAGAATAAAAATGATTATAAATGAATAACTAGCCTTAGGGATACACGGAATAAAAGATATGTCCCCGGAAATATAGATTTATGCATAAAGATATATCAAATGCGTATATCCCCAGCCTGTAAGACGTTATGGCAAGAAGCAAAGAACTTTTAAAGAATACAAGTCGACTATTCGTGACGTCATAAAAGTGTCCGCCATCTTGAAAAAAACACGATGCCTCACTTGAATTTTGGTTTTCCACTTCACAAGATCCACAGTCAAAAGATTATTTAAGAATACTTCTTTAAACATTCTTAGACTTTACAACCTCTTTAAAGCGACTCCATTACCTTCGGGTTAACCTCCCCATGATTAACACCTGTACAGCTGCGTCTGCTTCGTCGCTAAACAGCTGTGCCCCCTGTGAGGTTTGAACTCACGACCCCTGGTTTACGAGACCAGTGCTCTACCACTGAGCTAAGGAGGCTGGTAAATAGTCTGTATAAGTATGTTGAATCATAGAGGAATTAGTGAGTGCTGTAACTGTCGACAAAAGAAATATGGAAGTAAATTGAATATTTTACAAAATAAGATGTATGATTAATTAACTCTACAGCATTATACTTTTCAAGTTTTACAAACACACATACACACGCGTATATATAGCTATACCTAAGAAGATATATCGAATATTAACCTCCCTCTCTATTTATATATCTATCTAGCTATACTATACATAAATATACATGTGTGTATGTGTTTGTGTTTATGTATGTGTGTGTGTGTGCGTGTGTGTGTGTGTGTGTGAGAGAGAGAGAGAGACACCAAGGAAGTCTGAAAAGATACATACACACATATAAATAAATAGATAAGTAGACAGACAGATGCATCCATGCAGATAAACTAGGAATGAAGTGTCTATAACTGTCGACCTTTTCCATATGACTTTCCTGTGCTTATCCATTTCCTTTATATCAATTTTCATTTTCATTTTTTTTTTTTTTTGGAAGGGGGGGGGTGATTCACAAGCAATCAGGGTTCTTTATTGGCGAGTAATCTATTGAATACTAGTTTGTGAATTCTGTTTTGGGGCCTTGTCAGCTGGAAAATTGCAGGATTCTATCTCGTTACTTGCCATAAATGTGAAGATGCATCAAGGTTTCGTAGAAAGTTGGAAAATAATTTAACAAATAGATAAATAGATATATGATAATTTTTAAAATCTAACGTAAGGAAACAATGGTATGATGTTTATAGATAAATTAATAAGTGTTTTTACCCCACCTATTCACATGCAGGAATAGTAAAAGGAAAAAAAAGTAAACGAAAAGTAAAAAATTATAGTTTCATCCCTGGAAGAAAAGCAGACGTGACGTCACGAGCGTTCGCAAAATCCTCAAAACTGATTTCGAATTCGAACACGTGCGTAAAATCGCGTGGATGACTTTACTGAACTACCCTCTTTGCTGTATAAATCTACTCGTCCGTTTATTTCGTTATAATCCTTTATTTTACACGTTTTCTACCAGCATTTCTAACGTTAAATTAAGAAATAAATGCAAATTACTCTCAGAAACTGTTTTCAATGTATTAAAACCTAAGCGGCCATAGGTATATTGTAATTATATATATTCATTCTCACTGTACCAGCCTCCTTAGCTCAGTGGTAGAGCACTGGTCTCGTAAACCAGGGGTCGTGAGTTCAAACCTCACAGGGGGCACAGATGATACAGAAATGTGAAAAACAGGTCTCTACGTTTAATCATGATATATAACTTTAATTGCACTAATCAGTGGGTTTTAAAGCTGCTAAACGGATGTTAATTACTAGTGAGAGAGAGAGAAGAGAGAAGAGAGAAGAGAGAAGAGAGAAGAGAGAGAGAGAGAGAGTGAGAGTGAGAGTGAGAGTGAGAGTGAGAGTGAGAGTGAGAGTGAGAGTGAGAGTGAGAGAGAGTGAGAGTGAGAGTGAGAGTGAGAGTGAGAGAGTGAGAGTGAGTGAGAGAGAGAGAGAGAGAGAGAGAGAGAGAGAGAGAGAGAGAGAGAGAGAGAGAGAGAGAGAGAGAGAGAGAGAGAGAGAGAGAGAGAGAGAGAGAGAGAGAGAGAGAGAGAGAGAGAGAGAGAGAGAGAGAGAGAGAGAGAGAGAGAGAGAGAGAGAGAGAGAGAGAGAGAGAGAGAGAGAGAGAGAGAGAGAGAGAGAGAGAGAGAGAGAGAGAGAGATATGTTAAACGAACTGAACTAACAAAAATACAAGTTGCTAAAACTGTCTTGTCCCTTGATATGCATGACCTTAAAATTATCTTTTTAAGCAAGTGATTTATTTTCCTATTTATAATTCTGACCCCCATTACTTCCGGTTTAAAACTGAACCATAACTGTACATTCATTTCTGTTCTTCATAATTCCCCTACGCAAGCTCCTCACTTTCAACAATTAATTATTTTCTCACCGTGTTCTTCACTCGGTTCTTCATATATCTTTTTGTCACTGAATCATTTCCGAGACGTTATAATCAACAGTTATTCAGTTATACTCTTCATGATCATTGTAGTTCTCTAAAAACATGAACTTCAGCAGAACATGTTTTTTTCTGGTGAACTTTTAGTAGAGTACAGTGTGTTTAATCAAAATTTGAAATAAAATTCCCACAAAACATGAATAAACTCCCATAGTTTCTACATATCATACACAAACGATTTCTCAATTTAGTACGTACTTTCACTTGCTTGGTCGATAATAGACTCCAAATGTACTCTGATAACAGTTCTACTAATTTTACATTTTGGTAAAATTCCCAAAATATGCTCGTAACCATCCTATAAATATCATAAAATAAATACTAAGCATACCTGTCATCAGATTAATATAACCTAGAGGTCAATAATCTGACCCTTTCGCAGCTAGGAAGTGGTGCAGTGCCACCTGCTCTGCACTGTGCCAGGATAAGCTTGACCTGACACGACCTTTAAGAAAATATTATTTCCGAGAAGATTTAAAAGTAAGTCCCATTAGTCAACTCCTTTTCACAGATCACGTTCCTGTTTCTTATTAGATCGCAGATAAATTAAATAACTTTTTGTGAGTGCTACTACTAAAATTCATAGAATGTTATTAGAGAACACACAAGAACACATGTGGCTTTAAAACACACACACGAGTACACACGCACACACACTCCCCTCATAAACGACTATAAAACCTTCTTGTTCATACAAATTTCTAAAATATACTTCGTTTCTGAATGAGGTTTTGTCTTTCATTATCTTAAATTTTGAATTAAATACCATTTAAAGCAATCCGTCAATTTTGCAATAAGTGAAAGTCGATTTTTTTTTTTGCATGATGTCATCTGCAACATGCCACTGATACACTGAATTGATCCTCAGATAACATCAACAAGAACACATACAAATACGGTATAAATCACAAATCCTATCAAGATGTAAGTGAAATATTTAAGTGGCTACAAAAACGACTTCTTTTTCTTCGAACGAAAGATGGCGCTGTCTACTATGTATCCATATTTGAACGGACAATAGCAGACGATGGCTGTATTCTTATTTCTGTTTCAGTGAATTATTTTTTTCTTCTTTTCTTTCTTTTCTTCTTCTTCTGCTTCTTTTTTCTTCTTTTTTTTTTCTTTTTCTTTTTCCTTCTTTCTTCTTCTTTCTTTTTCTTCTTATTTTTTTTCTTTTTTTCTTTCTCTCTTCTTCTTTCTCCTTCTTCTTCTTCTTCTTCTCCTCCTTCTTCTTCTTAATTCACAGGAATTTATCCATGTATATACACTAGCGACACTATACATTTACGACTAAACCGCCTCCATTTACTACTAAACGTCACCACGAGTATTTCGATAAATAAAATATAAGTAAGAAGATAACCCGAACATCATTTCAAGGTTGATGATCCTTTTTGATAGATGTTTTTGATATATTTTGATAGAATTTTGATAGATTTACATGATTTTGCTAAACGGTTATCACGCTGCGAGAGGAACTAGTATCCTTCACAACACACAGGACTCTAATAAAGAAAAAAAAAAAAACACATTAGCTCTGTCTATTTTCTCAAAATTAGTGACCCAAATTGTTTTAAATTCAGATTCTTAATTTCATTTCCACACTTTTGTTGATGACGACCCCCCCCCCTCCCCTGCGGCCGCCATAAGCCTATCCGGGGCCTCCTCCTTGGCGGGCATCACCTCCGACCCAAGACGATGTCCAGTCCTGTCTCTTTTATCTATCTATACATGATTTATAGATGTGTGTGTCTGTCAATCTCTCAACAAAACACTCACGCATGTGTGTGTGATATTTACACACACACACACACACACACACACACACACACACACACACACACACACACACACACACACACACACACACACACACACACATATATATATATATATATATATATATATATATATATATATATATATATATATCACACACATGCGTGAGTGATGATGATGATGATGATAATAATAATAATGATAATAATAATGATAATAATAATGATAGTAATGATAATAATAATGATAGTAATAATAATAATAATGATAGTAATAATAATTATTGTTATGACCATTATTATTATTATTATTATTATCATCATCATGACAATAGCAATAATAGTAATAATAATAATGATAATAATGATAATATTAACAATAATGATAATAAAGATAATGATAATAGTAATAAAAACAAAATAAGAATAACAATGATAATAATAATAATAATGATAATAATGATAATAATAATGATAATAGCAATGATGATAATGATAATAATAATGATAATAATAATGATAATAATGATGATGATAATAATAATGATCATAATGATAATTATAATAACAATAATAATAATAATAGTAATAATAATGATAATGATAATAATAGTAACAATAATGACAATAATGATAGTGATGCTAATAGTGATTATAATAATAGTAATGATAGTAATGATGATAATCAAGAAACATTATGATAAGAATGATGGTGATGATAATGATAATGATAATGATAATAACTATATTACTGGTAATGAAATAAGTTATAATAATATTGATAATGATAATAAAAGTTGTTGCTTACTGTTTTTTACATATTATGTTATGGTATAACGTTTCATTATAGTTGTTGATATCAGATCAGATGCTGAAAGTTGTTATTGAGCGAAGGATGACCATAAATTGATTAAATATTAATAATAAAAAATCTGGAATTACATGTTTGTATTCTGAAATAACCTTGTGTATTTCATTCATATCAATTCATATGATAATAACTAATGATTAGACAATTATTTCAACATGTTCTCATACCAGTTATTTATATATTGCGAATAAAAACTAAGAATATTTTTACCTCCGTAATCCCTCAGGTGGTAATGTAAACAAACCTCTACTTATAAACTTCTTTCGCTTCTGCTACGCCGAATTTGTCCAGTTTTTCGTAAATTTAATGGTTAGTTGCGCTTTTATTTACTTGAATTTGAAATTTAAGCTGAGCAATTTCACTATATATAATGTATTTTGTAATGTACGTGATTAAGGAGGAATAAACGGGGTCTTGCTTAGTAGTACGTGTCCTGTTGCTTATTGACAAGAAAGTAATAATTATATCATTGAATAAAGTCTCTTAACATTTGGTCTAACTGTATTAGTAAGGTAATACCAAGTTTTGTGGAAATTGAATCACTCTCAAAGCAATTATTGCCCTTTTATTGTAGCCCGTATTAGTAACAGTTCAGAATAGGACTGCTTTACCCTCTGGATCAGTGTAGTAATGATATTAAGATAAGATAACCTTGTACTGGTTCTTTATTTGGT
>NC_091566.1:38586592-38589092 GCF_042767895.1 Penaeus vannamei | reverse complement strand
AAGGAGAAAGGAGAGAGGAGAAGGGAGAAAGGAGAGAGCGAGAGAGCGAGAGAGCGAAAGAGAGAGAGAGCGAAAGAGAGAGAGAGCGAGAGAGCTAGAGAGAGCGAGAGAGCGAGAGAGAGCGAGAGAGAGCGAGAGAGAGCGAGAGAGAGCGAGAGAGCGAGAGAGCCAGAGAGCGAGTAAGAGAACGAGAGAGCGAGAGCGAGAGGCACACAGATAAATAGATATACGACTAGCTAGAAAGAGAGATACATAGAGAGGTAGACAAAGAGAGAGAAAGCAAAGATAAATGAAAACCACAGTAAGAGTTGAAAATAAACTCGCCACGAGTTCCTCTTCAGACGAATAATTAACCAAAGCAAACCGAATCATAAACTATTTTGGTTAATTATTCGTCTGGAGAGGATCACGTGAAGGGGTTCGAAGCGTAAACATTATTTGCAGTTCTTTCTGTGGCTGTTTTCATTTTCATTTTTTTCTACACTTTCCTGTGTTTGTGCTTGTGTCTAAAATAATAATATTTTTGTAGAGCCTTATGAGAACGTAGTGTAACAGAATGGTGAATCTCTTCAATGTATGTTTAGATAGATTGGTGATGCTTATTGGACTGCATGATATAAAGAAGGAGAAGGAGGAGGAGGATGAAGATGACGACGAAGAAGGGAGAGGAGAAGGAGGAGGAAAATGAAGAAGAAGGGAGAGGAGGAGGAGGAGGAGGAGAAGAAGGAGTTAGAGAAAGAAGAAGAAAAGAAGAAGAGAAGAAGAAGGAGAAGGAGAAGGAGAAGGAGAAGGAGAAGGAGAAGGAGAAGGAGAAGGAGAAGAAGGAGAAGAAGAAAAAGAAGAAGAAAAAAGAAAGAGAAAAATAAAGAGGAAAGGAAAGTGAAAAAGGAAGAAAAATAAAGAGAATAAAAAAAAACAAAAAGGAAGAGAAGAAAAACAAGAAGAAAGAAGAAGAAAAGGAAGAAGAAGAAGAAGAAAGGGAAGAGGAAGGAGAAGGAGAAGGAGAGGGAGAGGAAGAGGAAGAAGAAAGGGAAGGGGAAGGAGAAGGAGAAGGAGAGGGAGAGGAAGTGGAAGAGGAAGAGGAAGAGGAAGTGGAAGAGGAAGAATAAGAGGAAGTGGAAGAGGAAGAAGGAGAAGGAGAAGGAGAAGGAGAAGGAGAAGGAGAAGGAGAAGGAGAAGGAGGAGGAGGAGAAGAAGCAGAAGGAGGAGGAGGAGGAGGAGGAGGAGGAGGAGGAGGAGCAGGAGAAAAAGAAGGAGAAGAAGAAGAAGAAGAAGAAGAAGAAGAAGAAGAAGAAGAAGAAGGAGAAAATAAAGAAAAAGAAAAAGAAAAAGAAGGAGAAGAAGGAGAAGAAGAAGGAAAAGAAGAAGAAGAAGAGAGAAGAAGAAAACAACACCAATCTAAAAAGAAAGAAAGAAAAAAGGAAAGAAAAAAAAAATATTCGGAACGATATAAAACTTGCATCAACTGAATGTACCTCCACAGTAGTGTTCACAGCGAAGGAAAGAGAAGGAGAAACACTCCATCAGATACTATACGTACTCTCTCTGTGCTGGCAACAGGAATATAACATCTAAAATATCCGCTGATATGGAGGCAAAAGAATGGGGATCTGTTCCTCGGTTTTATATGGAGAGAGGTGGCATTTATTCAAATTCTGTGGATTGCACAAAAGCGCGCACACACACACACACACACAAACGCACGCACGCATACGCACGCACGCACACGCACACACACACACGCACGCACGCACGCATACGCACGCACACGCACACACACACACACACACACACACACACACACACACACACACACACACACACACACACACACACACACACACACACACAAACACACACACACACACACACACACACACACACACACACACACACACACATATATATATATATAGTTGTAAGCATACCTACATTTGTTTAAAATCTATAGTTAGGTATGTATCTATTTATATTCATATTTGTCTGTCTCTGCCTACGGATCAGTGCTCATATATGACAAAAAGAATGATAATATATCCTATAATTGTTTATATTCACGGATGCCGACAAGTAAATATCTAATATCACCCTTGTGCACTTTACACATACACATCTCCCGTAAAACCGACCAATATAATTTCGGCAACCGTACTAATAAAACAGATGGATGACATTGTATCTTTATAAGTGGAACAATAATCCCTTTATATCATCGTCCTTTATTAAACACACATTCTCTCCCTCCTTTCTTCTCCCTCTCTCGCCACGTACGTAAACTCGCCACACTTATTAAAACCAACTTACGCTATTAAACCATCATTAGTTGAGCTACTTGACTGCGTTAATTAATCTACAATCTACGTAGTCGTATGTTCCGCGTCAGTAATTAATTTCGGCCCGTCTCCCCTTCTCGCGGGAACAATATTCGGATAAGCGAGAGAGAGAGAGGCAGAGATCGGCTACAGAGGTCGATTAATTAAGGCGGGAACCGATGCCCTTC
>NC_091566.1:38579092-38581592 GCF_042767895.1 Penaeus vannamei | reverse complement strand
AAAGAAGAAGAAGAAGAAGAAGAAGAAGAAGAAGAAGAAGAAGAGAGGGGGAGAGAGAGAGAGAGAGAGAGAGAAAGAGGAGAGAGGAGAGAGATGAGAAAAGGGGAGAGAGAGAAGAGAGAGAGAAGAAAAAGAAGAAGAAGAAGAAGAAGAGAGAGAGAGAGGGGGAGAGAGAGAGGAGAGAAGAGAGAGAGAGAGGGGAGAGGAGGGAGAAAAAGGGTGAAGGGGGAGGGAGGGGGAGAGAGAGGGGGGGGGGGGGGGGGGGAAGAGAGGAGAGAGGAGAGAGAGAGAGAAAAGAGAGAGGGAGAGACAGAGTGAGAAAAAGAGAAAAAAAAAAAAAAAAAGAAAAGAAAAGGAAAAAAAAAGAGGGGGGAAAAAGGAAAAGGGAAGGAAAAAGGGGAAAGGGGGGGAAAAAAGAAAAGGGGGGGGGGGGGGGGGGGGGGGGGAAAAAAAAAAAAAAAAAAAAAAAAAAAAAAAAAAAAAAAATAGTTTCGAGAAAATAAATATAAAGTGAAAATGAAAGTCTCCCAGATTTTTCACTAGGAAATGTACTTTACCTTCTTTTCTTTCAAAATCTAGAGCGCAAAAATACGCTGCTAATTTTCCGGTTTTTAATTTCGTAATTTGTGAAAAGAAAGATATTTCTCTCTCGTTGTGTCCCGTTTTCTGAATCTGTAAAGAAAACGGGGCGTGACGTCATGGGTGATGAGCGGCCTCTCATGGGATCAGGATTTATGACGTCATCAAGCCCGAGGGGATTTATCTATGACGTCATGAAAAGAGGGAGGAAAGGAATCATGGTTAATGTTTTAAAAGAAGAGAGAGATAAAAAGGGACAGAACTGAAGGCAAGATAAGAAAGAGAAAGCAAAAAAACAAACAAACAAAAAAAAAAGAAAAAAAAAACAGAGGAGTTGCAATAGGTTTGTAAAATACTTATCACATATATACATACACGCAAACACACTCCTTTAACAAACAAACAAAAATAAAAACACGAAAACACAACAACCTAATAAAACAAGCACACCGAACCCGCTTCCATTTAAACAAACAAACTCATACACACAAGCAAGCAAATAGACACACAAAGGTACACAAACAAGCAAATAAACACACACACACAAACACACAAGCAAACAAACACAAACATGGAAGCAAGCAAACAAACAAGCACAACCACATAAACAAAACAAACAAACAAACAAACAAACACGCAGTCAAACAACCACACAAACAAACAAACAAACAAACAAACACGCAAACAAACAAACACACAAACACGCAAACAAGCAAAAAACAAACAAACACACAAACACGCAACACACACCCAGAAACCTCAACCCACCCTCTCCTTCCCTCACCCCACCACCACCTACCCACCCCCTAAAAAAAAAAAAAAGAAAAAAATCCCACAAATCTCCCTCCTTCCCTACCCCCGCCCCCAAAAAAAAAAAAAAGAAAAAAGAAAGGAAAAAAAGAAAAAAAAAAATTCCTCACAATCTTGCACATTCGAAGCCCTCTCCGGAGCTCCGTCTTGCAAGGAAGAGGCTGAGATCTTCTTCTCGGCGAGGAACTCTCTCTCTGTCTCTCTCTCTCTCTCTCTCTCTCTCTCTCTGTCTCTCTCTCTCTCTCTCTCTCTCTTCTCTCTCTCTCTCTCTCTCTCTCTCTCTCTCTGCTCTCTCTCTCTCTGTCTCTCTCGTCTCTCTCTCTCTGTCTCTCTCTCTCTCTTCTCTCTCTCTTCTCTCTCTCTCTCTCTCTCTCTCTCTTTTCTCTCTCTCTCTGTCTCTCTCTCTCTCTTTCTCACTCTCTGTCTCTCTCTCTCTCTCTGTCTCTGTCTCTCTGTCTCTGTCTCTGTCTCTGTCCCTGGTCTTCTTTTCTCTCTGTCTCTGTCTCTCTGTCTCTGTCTCTGTCTCTGTCTCTGTCTCTCTCTGTCTGTCTCTGTCTCTCTCTCTCTCTGTCTCTGTCTCTGTCTGTCTCTCTCTCTCTCTGTCTCTGTCTCTGTCTCTCTCTCTCTCTCTGTCTCTGTCTCTCTCTCTGTCTCTCTGTCTCTCTCTCTACCTCTCTGTCTCTGTCTCTCTGTCTCTCTGTCTCTCTCTCTGTCTCTGTCTCTCTGTCTCTGTCTTCTCTCTCTCTCTCTCTTCTCCCTCTCTCTTGTCTCTGTCTCTGTCTCTGTTCTTCTCTGCCTCTCTCTCTCTGTCTCTGTCTCTGTTTTTCTCTCTGTCTCTGTGTCAGTCTCTTAGTCTCTCTCTCTCTCTTCTTCTCTGTCTCCTGTCTCTTTTTCTGTCTTGCTCCTGTCTCTTCTCTGTCTCTCTCTTCTCTGTCTCTCTCTGTCTCTGTCTCTCTGTCTCTTTTCTCTCTTCTCTCTTCTCTGTTTTGTCTCTCTTTCTCTCTCTCTCTCTCTCTCTCTCTCTCTCTCTCTCTCTCTCTCTCTCTCTCTCTCTCTTATTCTTCCTGTCTCTTCTCTCTTTCTCTCTCTCTCTGTCTCTTTCTTCTCTCTC
>NC_091566.1:38561972-38568592 GCF_042767895.1 Penaeus vannamei | reverse complement strand
ACATGTATATTTTTACGTATATTTATACATATATATTTATATATATACTTATATATATATTTATATATATATAACAGCTAATAGAAATCTTAATTTTCCTGTATATCTTGTTGATCTTTTTGTATATTTTATCATTTAGTATCTGTAAACTGTGCTTACTAAAGACTTTGATATTTAATTTCATGTCAATCAAGCTGCATTTTATGTTAAGTTTGAAAAAAACTCAAATGGAACATTTTCAGAAATGCAATGTAACTTTCTTTTTCTTGCTGCTTTTAGGTAATAGTAGTTATTATATTAGTATTGATGGTATTAGTATTAGTGCATTTAGTAGTTTTACTATTTTTTTCTTTTTATTTTTATTTATTTATTTATTTTTTTTTTTCTTTTTTTCAATGTTATTAGTTTTAGTTTTATTATTATGGTTGTTATTATTACTATTGTAATTATGATTATTATTGTTATTCTTTTATCATTATTAATATTATTCATTTATTTTCATTTATTTAAGGCCTGGTGATCCTGGCAGTGGGCCTCGAATTACTAGTACTCCAGCAATGAGAGGTGGAGTTTTCTGTAGAATGATGGGCATGGATGGGCCTGCTCCAACACCCATCATTGCTCCAATTTCACGGCTTCAGAGAGTTGTTAGCGTTTCCAGCACGGGGTCATTGCCAGAAGTTAGTCAAGGTCAGTGACTGATAGCTTTAAGAGTGTGGGAATTTGTTCTTAGTATTGAACACTGAATTCATAATTAGATTACATTTATTGTGTACATACACTTTTATATTCTTTTGTGTAATCTTACAGATCCGAAGTGGCCTGGACTATCACATGAATCCACCAAAGACAGTAAGGGCGGCATTGGCACTCCAGCAAATCATCACTCAGGAAGATCCAGACAAGCTCTTCCACTCAGTCATCAATATGGAGATAACCTTATGGTTGATGCTATTGAAGGTGATATACAAGATAAAAACTCTGAGCCTCAGTTACAGAATGACGATTTAATTGATGCAGGAAAAGAGATGGAGGAGAAAGAGACTGTGGACAGTACAAGACACAACCAAGATGGTAATATGCAAGGTGCCATAAATAAACAGTTACCTACAGCACAAGAAAATTCCCAGCAAGCATGTGATGGCTTACCTGATGAAACAGGAAGAAAGGAAATAAGCAAAGACCTGAAGAAAGATTGTCAAGAAATACTAAACAGAACATTAGATATACACCCTTCAACAGAAGTAAATGATGATGTAAATGATGATGGAAGTCACGCTACAAACAATGAGAATATGATTAATGTAGAAGAGCCTGAAGATGTTCTTACTGAAAAAATACCATCTGCAAACGTGCATCAGTCTGAGATCAGGAATAACACAACACAGCCTCTAATTAACATTGCTGACCATGAAGCAAAAACTGATTGTGAAAAACAGACAGATACTGCTGTCATTACACAAAGCCAGTCTAATAGTAATATAGAAGTAAAGGAAAATTGTGAAGCTTCCAATGCCTGTGATCGTGATTTACTTGTTAGTATCAGTGAAAAGAACCCAAAGCATAGCATTGTGCCACAAGTCAGCCAAAATGAAGTTTGCCTGAATAATACTTTTGAAGCTGAACAGTCAGAGTCTAAAATAAAAACTGAAGACATTCATATTCAGCAAGAAAACATTCCAGAAGATAAAAAGAACCTCTCAGAAGGGCCAGGGAAGGAAATTTATGCAGAGAAAAACCTTAACAATAGCCAGGCAAAAGAAAACCCTAGACCCAAACGAAATAACAGTGCTGAAAGTAATGAGTCTTGTAACACTGAAGGAGAGTCACATACTAGTAGCGAGATGAACACAGAATCCAGCAGACAGATTAAATTGAAAAGATCATTTACACATACAAGAAAGGTACTAACACCTGTGTCATCTACAAAACCCAATGTTAAAGCTACAAAGAAATTAGATAATAGTAGAAGTAGTACTTGTAGTAATACAAGCTTCTCAAAGGCAGACCCAAAAACATCACTAAAAAAAGGTGGTGGTCAGTCATCCGGACCTACTGCAACAGATAGCAAAAACCCACCAGCCAGGATAAAACCTGCTTTAGGAATACACAGAAGTTTACCTCATTCCAGTCCATCTCAGAAATCAAATAACAGCATTACAAGGTCAAATAAAGAGAATGCCCCTGGCAAACAAGTTCATGGAAATACCAAACAGCCTGAATCCCAGATCAAGAGTAAGTTATCTTTGACAAAAGGAATAAATCCACCAAAACGAACAGTCCTTGGCTCCTCAAACATTCAGATCAGGAAAAGCATTGTTGTTCCGCCTGAGAAACTGAAAAATGGACTAGCTTTTACTAAAAATGCACCTCTCAGAGCTGACACTGGAGCTTTAAAAAATAAAGATCCTGGAGAACCATTAAAAGCAAGGACTAAATCAATCCAGTCTAATAGCACAGATGGACAATATTTAGATAGCAAAACCGTTAACCAAGGAAGATTAAGACCACCAAATAAAAGAATGAAGCCATCTTCTCCCCTCAAAAGTCCACCAAAAGCTGAACTCAGACAACCCCAAAAGCTCCCACAGTCTACCCAAAAGATAACTGTGGGATCCCATTCTTCCAGATTTACAAGTAAACTGGCAAGGCCACAAATGGCTTCAGGTCTTCAACCCCCTTCCGCCCAAATCAAGATTACATCATCTGGGACCAGTGCAATTTCCAAGCTGCCTGGATTACGACCTCCATCAAATATTAAGCCTGTGGCAGTGAAAAGGGTTTCTGGAATAATGCCTCCCACTACGAACAAGCCAAATGTGCTTCGACCTCCAAAGCCAGTAGCTCAATAATTAATCTTACCACACACTGATCAGATGCCAGTATTTATGGAAAAAGTACCAGGTAATTATTTGGATAGTTACAGTAAGGCTATATTCAGTTATTAAAATTGTAGGTATATGTAAATTTGAATGTATCAGTGGGTGCAAGATGATAATATACCTATTTTTGCATTTTAGAATATATATGAGATATGTTGATAAGCAATTTTAGTAGTGATACACGATTGATTTCTTAGACAACTAACATACGTGAAATGTTTTATTGATTATTTATTATATTATGTCCATTCACATGATGGAACCATGGAATTTTATTTCATCTGTCATTTTAGTGCTTTAAATATATAATCTTCAAGTTAGAGATTACTATTTTCCTTGTTTTTCTAGGTGTAAAAATGCGATATTTTGAAAGGATACATAATAACAGTGTACATAATATTTTGAATAAAGTTATATGTTCATATATTACTTACAACCCATGTGTGTGTTTATGAGTCTGTCACCCCCAATCCCCTGCTCATTCTTGCGGGGAAATTATGAGACCGTGACTAACGCCCAAGGTAGGAGATCACCCCTACCTTGGACCTCATCTTAACTAATTTTGAATGGTCTTTTGTTCTTCCCCTTCTTCTGTCCACTTCCCAAAGTGTGATAGCCTTATCTTCACCTTGCCTATCTAAATTTGATTTCATTGGTTTCTCAATCCCTGCCTCCTCTTTGAACATGGATTCCACCACTGATATTAATATTCCCCACCTCATTGTTTAGTGACAACTCTGTCGATTCTGAACCACCAACCCAGGTCATTACTTAACCTGCAGATGGCAGCCCTTCCTCTCTCCATCTCCAAATGTACAGTCTTCATTGTCTATCCCCTCCCTCCGTATCACTAGTCTTTATCCTTATAATTGTCTTCCCTACAGTACTACCTCACTGCACACTACCCCATCTTCCTCCCACCCTCATCCTTCTACTGGTTCCACCTCTACAAACCTTCAGAGTACATTTTTTGGCCCTGCCAAGTGGGTTAATTCTTTATGATTCCACTTACATCCCCTTACTCTGACAGTATTAGTCTTTTCCAACAATGTCTTCAAAAACAAGTAGGCAAAATTTCCTTTTGCTGTCATCCCAATTGTTTACACCTTGTCACACCTACATCCCAGTCCCCAGCTCTTACATTATTTACCCTGACTGACCTCACCGGCATGCCAAACCTCACTCCTCTTTTACTGGAACTCCCCAACTGCTTGCCCTAGCTACAAGAACTGGTCCAACTGAAAACGACCTGCATGCCTGCCTTGTTGACCATGATGCGGTATCAGAACAGTGCTACACTATTCTTTGCAGAGGCTAGCATAAGTCATTTCATCAATATTGCCAAGGTTAGCTTCTGCAGACATGACTTCCCCCATAAAGTTTACATTGCAGGAGTGTCCTCCCAAACCTTACTGACCCCTTCCTCATCAGGTCAAATGTTGGCAGTTTAGCCATCCAGCCAAACACTTGATCCACAGCTCTCTGCTCTCTCTGTGCCTGGTCATGACCGTGCAGATTGTTTTGCTAAGTCATGTACATATGCCAATTGTAGTGGCTCCCATAATGAACTTTACAGTAGTTTCCCTGCCAACAAGCTTGAATGTGAGGTAGCAGTTCTCAGATTCAAATAAGGCCTTACTCTACATGTGGCCAGCCAAGAATCATGGCAACAAGGTTTTTCTCTCTTTACATGTTTCAAAACTCCTTCCTATCTTTTCAAGATGTCTCAGTATCTCTTCCCTCTTCACATGAATCCCTTCAGTTGCAAGTGTCATCCTCCGGACCCCTTCCCTCCTGACAATATTCCTAATACTTTATTTCCCAGTTCCCTTACCTCCCTAGATTATTCTCCTACTTCAATAGACATTTCTACCCAAATTACCAGGTGATTGTTTCATAATGTTCCTCTTCCTTCCCCAGCCATAGACACATTCCATTTCATCCAATCACCCTACACCCTTAACCCTTTCCTTATTTTACTAATCTCTGCTTTACTTCATTTGTTCCATCTTTACCCTTTTAGCCATAGTACTTTCCCATTGTTCTGTATTACCTTTCATGTCTAGCATATTTATTTGTTTAGACTATTAACCATTATGTATGTATGTGTGTGTCTGTGTCTGTATGTGTGTCTGTGTCTGTGTCTGTTCATGCATGCATTGAGAGGGAGAGGGAGAGAGGAGGGGGGGGGGGGAGAAGTAAAATGAGAGAGAGAGAGGAAGGGAGATGGGAGATAAATAGAACAAGGGAGAGAGAGAGAGAGAGGGGGGGAGGGAGAAAGAGAAAATTGTTTTTTCAAATCTGATGTAAATATCTATTTGCAGAATATAGCTTATTTTTTGGTTAAATAGAATGCTTTGTATTCTTCATTATATTATAATTTTTTCCTAGGTTAATTAAAACCACACCATATGTTTCCTGTTATTTCACAATAATACAGTCATTAATGGTATACACAGGGTGCATATTAACTAAAATAAAATATGATTTTGTAGCACTACCCTAATCAAACAGATCATGATAATCTATATCAAAACCCATTTTAATATATAGACAGACCTTTATAAAACTTATTCCATATCACAAGATACAGCTCTAACCAGAAAATGTTAAAGCTGGATAATAGAAGTCCTAGGTAAGGAGGAGGTTAGGCTGAAATATTGATGGCCACAAAGCAGGCAGGTCATCACTCTCCTTCTAGTCTTTTCCGAAAAAATGTCACAACCCAATATTTGGAGCTTTAGTTTTTCATCATGTGGTTAAAAATTCGGAAGACAAAGAAATAAGGACAAACTCGAAACAGATTTAAGATACTAAGAAGCAAGAACAGATCTCATATAACATCAATTTGTTTAAACATTGAAGTGTATTAAAAGAAATTCCCTTTGAGTAATACCATACATATATGCATACTTACATATATATATATATATATGTAGTGACTGCTTCACAATTTCAAATGTCTATAGTTTGACCTACATTCTTAAGATACTCACACATTCCTTCATGTACAAGACACCTAGAAATGGAAATAAACTTAAATATAATAATTTTGTTTTCCTTATAATTTTGTATTATAATGAATACTCTTCCTGGACAAAAAATTCTCTAAAATATACTTCTGTAAGAAAAAATACTTTCCCCCTTTTACGGTTACTTCTAAGTTTTGTACCACAAGGTTCATGTGACACTTTCATATACATTTGTGTATATATAATAAATTTAGACTCAAAACTTTGAGATAATTTACTCAACACAGCAGCTGTTTCAGCCACCCTGCACCTTTTAAAACTACAATGCACATCTAAGCACACAGTGTAGATATATTGCTAGCTAATTATGCTAAACCAATTAAGTAAATCAATGATTACAGTCAAACTTGCTGCTCATCTGCTTTTAAGCAAGTTGAAATGCTTCTGATTTCTTGAAAATTTGCTTGTGAGCTTAAGTAGCAATTTAGAATTGACAGTATAATGAGTATCTTTGTTTTGGCTCTCCTTTTTACACTTGAAACTGCTGTGTTTATCACTAAATGCTGTGATGTCCTACACAACTATCTCAAAACTATTCATTTCAACTGTACTTCCTGACAGTGTCCATTCATCAACATAGCCATGGGCTGGTCTTAAAGAAGTAGGTAATTAATTTTTATCATGCCATTCACTACCTTATACATGTACATATCTGTGAAAGTTTAAAAGCCCAAAAAACATTTTCCAACCTTCCCTCTCATTTTCT